>NW_017732297.1:294563-339020 GCF_001890085.2 Hipposideros armiger | reverse complement strand
AGCGACTGCTCAGCTCGGGCTGACTCGAACCGCTGTTGCTCAGAGCTCAAACTCTTGAGCGAGCTCTTAACCAACTGAGCCACTCAGCCGGCCCTGTTCTTTATGCTTTGATATACCCATAAGGTCAAAGAGGGTTCTCTGACATGAGACTGGAATTGCTAAATTAGCCTCATTAATATTACTATTTACACTATCTTCATGCCCACTTTTATCATACTAATAAATTAAAAATAACCAGGAGTGATTGCATATATACTCTGTAAAAATAGCTCTAATCCATCCAACAAGCTTGCATCACTTGAAGAATGATGGAACTAAAGGACAAGCAACTCAAGTTATAATCTCAGAGTCACTTTGTTAGTGGGAAAGCAGCAGAACACACAACTGAACCCAGGACAGTCCAATTTTAAGACAAAACATTTTTAGGTCGCCTAAAAAATGAGAGGTGGAGAGGGAACAACCCTAATTGTCCGTATCTCTGCCACAGAATATTCACTTGACAGGTCGACCATGTTTCATAGATCATCTTTCAGTTTCCTTAGAATGCAATCTCTTCATAGTTCCACTATTTGGACTTTGTTCACCTGGTCCGTTTGCAGTTCAGAACCTTGTGCATTTTTCTCCATCAATTTCCCCATTAAATGACTCAGAACATCATCTTCCTCTGAAGACCTAAAACCCCACTGGCTTTATGAAACTGTAAAGCTACTTTTAGATTCAGGTTTGAAGTTGACCACATTTGTTTTATCCTCACTGTTTATGGAGAGTTTGGGTTAACTGAGCAAATTTTCTTTTAAATGTGGGGTTCTTTTGGAAAATAATTACTTGACATATATATCCTGATACATGCAATTTTGAGCAGTGATGTTCAGGACTCGTCAGTGCTGATTGTATAATAATCTCATTGAGAGAACTCTAGGAAAGACAGCCTTTCTGCAGTATTGTGATAGATGTTGACAGGAAAATGAACATGAGCCGAAGCAATCCAAGGTTCATCACAGTGCCCTTTTGAGCTTGACAAGAAGAGGACATGCATTATAGCAGAGGAGACAATAAAAATTGGGTATTGGCAATATGACATTGAAAGCTAAAATATGAATCCATCTTTATTGTAGCAAAAATGAAAAAATATTAACTCCTTTCAGAGAGAAAAGTTAGCCTCCGTCTACTTGAGCACTTTACTTGTGGCAAATCATACAGATGGAATTTCTCTGATGTAGTTTGTTAACTTTTAGGACATGGTGTAAAACGTATGAATGTGAAATATGCCGATCTTGATTTATTAATTTTTATGCTGATGGTATTACTGTTACAGTTTTAAAGTTCATTAATATTGTGGAAAATGGCAAAACCTATGTGATCCCATAATCTCAAACTATAGTCAATTCATTCAAATAGATGTCTTAGTGAATTGAGACAGTCAAATGGCCATTAGTTATTTAGTCTTACAAATACATGTCTTTCATAAAGATTAAATATTTTTCTCGATGTCTCAGTTTTTTTCTTCCTTCACTCCATTTTAAAACATGTTTCTAGGGAAAAGTAAGTTACTTTAATTTTTTGATAAAGATGAATTTTCTTCTTTAACATGTTTTTTCTTGTTAAAATAACACACAGGAATGTTTTCACTTTTCATCTGTGGTTAATAGTACAGATAAATCTGGTGCTAATTTAAATAATGTCACTGAAATTTTACTGCTTTGCCTTACCATTTAACTTAATTTTATTAACTAGGATTAAATTTTCCAGAGATATTTTTCCCTTGCAGATATAGTTGTGCTAAATCAGAAATCATTAAGTCAAGGGGAATGAATGGACTGAGATATTACTGTGACCCTTTGGAAGGACATATAGAAGTGCAGGGTCAGATAAGTCTTGCTCTGCCTTTTCATTAAAACCAACCATTATTCATCGGGTAATCCATAATACCATAATTCGTTCTAGGCAGTCATTATTATAGATTTGTGAAGGTCATATACAATGCATTATCTACTTACACTATATCTTCAGATGTGAAGGGAGACATAAAAAGGAAAAGAGTGATCGAAAGTTTTCCTAATATGTCCAAGATACTTTCATTGCAATATTAGCCCACTTTTTAGAGTGCCTTTCCAGTAGTAACTCTGAGATATTTAATTTGGCTTTTAATCAGTGACATCATGTAATATATAATGTTTCATATAACCACCTTATCATTGTACTGAGAAACAGTATAGAAAGAGATATATATTAGTCGATTTAAAGATATTTTGATATCCATTCTTCCCTTCAGTAGGCCAACAGATCATCTTCCTTAGACAGTCATCCAATTAAACTCTACTGAAATTGTTCCTTCTTTATGAGAGACTTCATTCTTGTTTCTAATATTAAGTAACATCTATATAACACATCAGTGAATGAATGAGTGGTGAGAAAGCAAGTATAGCCTACTCTTCCAAAAAAATGTGGAATCAAAGGGAGGTTTTGTGTGTTGAAATTTTACTATATGAAAGAGCTGAAGTTGTTTATAATCTGAATGAAAAGAGCGAGTTGAGTTGTAGAAGTTATTACTTATGTATAGTCAGTCCTACTAAGTGTCGGGAACATCTTGTATTCTGTGTCACTTGTCCCAACACGGTCTTTAGAGATGTCCCAGGACCTTTCCACGGGTCCTTTTAGGTTTAGCAGGATTCTGTATGTATTCTATCTATTGTTGCATGTCCAGAAATCATTCTTCTGCTCTCTCATGCAGGAGAACAGACAATCCCAATAAGGCTATCTGAGGCCCTATCTTATAAACACACTTAGCAGCCTTATCTGTTTCTGGAATATGGCTGCTTCTCTGGTTCTCTACCTAAGAAGTGAGATTACCTTCCTTTATTTTGTCAATTTGTACAGGATATTCTTTCTGTTGTACAACTGTTAAGAATATCCTAGCAGTTAATTTCTGCTTTAGTAGAGCGAAGACTACTAAGAGAAAGAAATATGGGGGGAAATGTTAATATTTTCAAATATTCTCTGGAAAATGGCTCCTATTCTTAAGATGCTACAATAGCCCACATGGCCAAGTACAATCGTTTTTCATGACATGGCTTCTGCTTAGCTATTCAGCCTAATCTCTCCTTATATCTAATCAGTTTCTAAGCTTCACTCTACTTGTTTTTGAGACTCAGGTCTAATATTAATGCTTCAATGATGACTTTCTTTTACTGAAAACAGCTTTTTAAGTTTTTTCACAGTATACACACTAAAGTACATACTTTAGTGAACTGATTTGGTTACATAGCTATTTCTACCTAAAATAAGAGTAGCTCATTCTCTCCAATTAGGATACCATTGAGGGCAGTAAATTTGCTTTATTTCCAGTGCCTATTGTGTCTTTCAAATGGAAGGTAGCACTTTTTGAGTGCTCTTTGTATGTCTCAGTGCTAACCCTCAATCAGAAAGAGCTGTGGCTCCACTCTCATAAAATTTCGATAGATGTGTTTTAAATAAATGAAAAAAATACGTATTTTTGGTGCTCAATGTTGCCCAAATAACTTTTATATCCAGACCTCTTTATTCAAACCTCCTATGCATTCATTTTTCTACAAACTTTATCCCTGTTGATTATACTCTCCTTCCTGAAACTCTTTCCTTAGCCTGCTTAATGCTGTCCTTTTTTTGTTTCTGTATTACTGCCATGTTTTTGCCTTTATCAATGACTTCTTTTTTCCCTATTCATAAATGCAGTCACTCTCCAGAATTAACTCACTTTAATTCACCATCTTTAATATACTTTCTCTGGAGGACCTTTTACATTTATGGAATATCCACCATCAGTTTCAGTAACTTCCTAATTTTTGTCTCTCACATGACTTCTTTCTTGAATATCGGAACTATTTTTCAAGTTGCCCACAGAATTTTTTCTCAGAGATGTCTGATAGCTTAAATATGAGGCAAAATGAATGAATTGTTTTCCCCATTGGTATGTTATTTTCCTATTCAGCCAGAGTGAATATTTAAGCATTTTACTTAATCCTTCTTTCCTTTTTTTCTCACATTCCAATATTCATGAGTCATCATATATTGTGTTTTAACACTCCTTAGAATCTTTCCCTCTCTTTACACTTCAACTCTTGCCATCCCACATTAGGCCATTGATTCCATATACTAATTTTGTATCCTAATATTTCTCCATCTCTGTTCTCTTTTCTCTTTCTTTAATTTGTCTACCATAAAGTGATACATTATTTTCATTAATGCATATTATCAAGATGGCAGAGTAGGTAAACACTGTTCTTGCATCCTCCCATGACCACATCAAAATTACAACTAAACTGCAAAACAACAGTAATTGGAAACTGCCTGAAGTCTAGCTGAACAGAATTCTTATAACTACAGATATACAGAAGAAGCCACCTCAAGACTGGTAGGAGTGATGGAGATGTGGAACGTGTTGGTCTCTCACCCCTGTATGACAGTTAAAAATTGGCAGGGGTGTCTTGGCTGTGGAGATGTCCCCTGAGAAGTGAGGGGTCGCAGCCCAACACCAAGCTCCCCAGCCAAGAGTTCCAGCGCCAGGAAGAGAAGTCCCCATTACTTCTGCCTGTGAAAACCAGTGGAGATCATGGCTGAGTGAGAAAGCAGGTGGCTGGAGCCCCAGCTGCTCCTCTTAAAAGACTCAAACACAGACTTACTTTCTGATAGACTCGTTCTGAGCTCCAGTGCTAAGGCAGCATCACGAAAGGTACCAGGGATATACATGATGGAACTGAATTATCTTACTTCAAGTCAAGGGTTGGAGGGGCAGCTTTGTCCCAAACAGAGATGACAGAGGCCATTGTTCCTTTTTTGAGCAGTCCTCTGCATACTCAGGTGGACACCATTTCTGAGTCTCCATCAACTTGCCTAACACCCTTCACTGCACCCTGTTGATTCCCTGAGATTCTGACCCACCCAATTTTTGGTACATACAAGGCACTTCCAGTGGCTTTTACATACAAATGGACTGTCTTGATTTGTGCTGCATACTTGCCTAAGATCTCTCAATGGCTCACAAACCCCAAACAAGCAACATCTGGCCTTGGTGTACCTTTTGTTAATTCTCTACCAGACTCCTCCAAACCCAGCTCAAGTGGCATCTATGTGAAAACCACTTTGTAGCTCATACCCTGAAGCCTTAGGCAGGGCTCGCCCAGCAGCTGATCTTGGTCTGCAACAAAGCCCCTCTCAAGAGCCCCCAAACACCTGGTAGCCACCTTTAGACAACACCAGAGAGCCAACTCCACAAAATGACATACCCAAAGGGCAGACTCAGCAGGTGCCTGAGCCCCACTAAAGTGAATCTTGCTCCATAGGGTCAGCCCCTGCATAACAGCTCATCTGCTATAGTCATGGCCAGCTTTCACAGCCAATCAGCCAGAGGGCCAATCACTCCAATTGATCTTCCAATAGCAATCAAGGCTCAACTACTACAGATGGGCACACACAATCCACACAAGGGGCACACCTGCAGCACCCAGCTCAGGTAACCAGGGAGACTGCAGCACTGGGCCCCACAGGACACCTACTGCATAAGGCCACTCTACCAAGACTGGTAGACATAGCAGTTCTACCTAATGAATAGAAATTAACACAGGGAGACAGCCAAAATGAGGACACAAAAAAACATGTCACAAATGAGTGAACAAAACAAAGCTCCAGAAAAAGAACTAAAAAGGAAGACAAGCAATCTACCAGATGCAGAGTTCAAAGTACTGCTTATAAGGATGCTCAGTGACCTTGGGGGAAGAGTAGATGAACTCAGTGAGAACTTTAACAAAGAGGAAACCTAAATATGGACATAGAAAACAAAAAAAGAACCAGTTAGAAATGAAGAATACAATAACTAAATGGAAATACAGGGTGTCCCAAACAAGATGAACCTCAAAAGGCCCACACCAAGACACATCATAATTAAAATACCAAATGTTAAAGACAAAGAAAGGATCTTAAAAGCAGCAAGAGAAAAGCAGGGAGCTCCCATAAAACTTTCAGGCTTTTTTGTTTGTTTGTTTCTGTTTTTTAAACTTTCAATTGTTTTATCAACAGAAACTTTGCAGGTCAGAGGAAATTGGCACAAAATATTCAACATGATAAGCAAGGACCTACAACCAAGATTAATGTACCCAGCAAGGCTATCATTTAGAATTGAAGGACAGATAAAGAGCTTCCCAGACAAGACAATATGAAAGGAGTTCATCACCACCAAGCCAGTATTATAAGAAATGTTAAAGGGACTTTTTTAAAAAGAAGAAAAAAAATAAAATATACGAATAATAAAATGGCTATATAAATATCAATAATGGCTGTATATATAAATAGATTTAAAATGACTACATACCTATCAATAATTACTGTAAGTGTAAATAGATTAAATTCTCCAATCCAAAGATATAGAGTACCTGAATGGATAAGAAAACAAGATTCATGCATATCCTTCCTACAAGAGACTCACTTCAGATCAAAAGACACACACAGACTGAAAGTAAAGAGATGAAAAAATATATTTTATGCAAATGGAATGAATAAAAAGAGGCGTAGAAAGATTTATATCAGACAAAATAGACTTTAAAATAAATGCTATAACAAGGGACAAAGAGGGACCCAGCAATTCCACTTCTGGGTATTTATCTGAAGAAACCCAAAACTGTAATTCAAAAGACTTATGCATTCTTATGTTCACTACAGTATTATCTACAGTAGCCAAGATATGGAAGCAACCTAAGTGTTCATTGATAGATGAATGGATAAAGAAGAAATATGGTACATATACGAGGATATTGTAATATTACCCAGCCACAAAAAAGAATGAAATCTTGCCATCTGCAACACCATGGATGAACCTAGAAGATATTATGCTAAGTAAAATATGTCAGACACAGAAAGACAAAAAGCCACGGGGATGTAAAGTACAGAATAGGGAATATGGTCAATACTACTGTAATAACTGTGTACGGTATCAGATGGGTACTAAACTTATCAGGGTGAACACTTCATAAGGTATGTAAATGTATAATTATTATGTTATATGCCTGAAACTAATAAAATATTGTATGTCAACTATAATTGAAAAATAAATAATATTTAAGAAATAAAGCATATTATCCAAGTCACAATCTTTTTTAGAAAACATTTTATGATTTTTCATTGCCTATTAAGTAGAGTTCAAATTGGCTCACTAACACAATATACCATAATTTGACACTAAATTTTATTTCCTTATTTTTATTTCAAATTTGTCCTCATCATAAATATAAAGTAGTCCAGCAAATGCAGGCTATTAATTCTTTGTCAAATATACAACATATTTCCCCAAAAGCTTGAAAGAGAGAACTAAGTCAGAAGTATGGCTCTAGAAGTCACTGAATATAGATGAGTTAACAATAAAATTATAACAAAAAAGCACATATGAAATGAGATAAGAACTCTAAGAGCATTGTGGGATAACACTAGATTGAGGCATTGTAATGGGAGAGGAAAGTAGGAAACTAAGAAAGTGATGTTATTTCAGAAGCCAACTGACTTGAGACTATAAAGATATCAATGTTTCAGAGATCTTTCTTGATGAAAATCTAACAATGCATTGGATTTGGAAGTAGAGAAATGTAGGTAAGTTGGGCTAAACAATTTATAATTTAGTTTTTAAAAAGTTTGAATATAAATGAGTTCAGCATTCATCTAAAAAAACTAGACACATTTTTAACATAATAAACCCAAAGAAAGTAGAGGGAAAAAATTCTCAATGATATAGAAACCAGGGATCATTGGAGAGGATAATAAAAATCAAAAGCTGGTTCTTAACAAAAAAGTCAGTGAACTTGATAAATTAAGAATGATCAAGAGAAAAAGAAGAAAAATAATCATGAAAAAATGTATTTAAAAAGATAAAATGACCTTTACTATTTAGAAAAATAAATCATACGAAAATATAATTTTTGAATAAACTAAAAATCAGAAAAATTGAATTAATAAATAAATCTACTTGCACCCATGACTCATATTACAGCTGGTATTCCAGGTGGGTTTACAAAGTTGTTAACAAAAACAGTCTTTTTAAGAGTGGTATTAAGAAGCAATGATTTCCAACACAGTGCTTAAGGCAAGAATAAACTTGATCAAAGCTATCAAACTATCAAAACTAGAAGGGTACATATTAAATAGGAATCTTTAAGATCAGTCTCTGTATTAGTATTATATACTGCTATAACAAATTACCACAAATTTAGCAGTTTCATATAATTTAGTTTCTTAACAGTTCTGTAGGTCACAAATCCAACATTGACTTCACTGGGCTAACTTCTCTCAGGACTGCCTTCCTTTCTGGAGGCTCTAGGAGAGAGTCTGTTCCCTTGCCTTTTCCTGCTTCTAGCAATCTCCCACATACTTTCGCTCCTAGTCCCCCTCCTCTATTTATAAAACCAACACATTGCTTCTTTCCAACCGTTGTCCATAGTCCCAATTCCCTCTAACAAGAGCTGGGAAAGTTTCTCCACTTTGAAGGACCTGTTTGACTAGATCAAGCCCACCTGTATAATCCAGGTGAGTCTCCCCATTTCAAGCTTTTTAACTAGTCTCTTGGTATGCAGTAATATATTCACAGGTTCTAAGCATTAGGTTGTGGATACCTTGGAGGGGAGCATTATTCTGCCTCCCACAATTGAATTTTTGAATGTTGGTGTGCAAAATCCCTTTAAAATTTCATCACATCTTATCCAAATTTGTGTGTATCTTAAACATATTGGGTTCAATTTAGGAATGCAAGTATAGTATGTCATGAGAAAACCTACAATTGTAACACACCACACCAATAAAGAAAATCACTCCTGGCTAACCAGGAAAATAAATATTTTTTTTTTCACATAGCATGTTTACCAAAAACCTTGTTATTAATGTATCAAACACCTCTGGTGCCCTACCTTACATCCTGGTGCTAACTACCCTGATTTCACCAGAGATGGGGTAGACGGTTTTGTGTTGGCTCTGACTCATTGTGTTCTGATTGTATCTTGCCTTGAACACATGCCTACTGTCTTCATTTTCTGCCCAAAGTTCCTCTAAAATTACAGATGCTGGTGAGAATGTGCACAGCCCTTGCATTGTTTTTACCAATATCACTAAAGATATTTTTGTGGGGAAAGTTGGACAATAACTCGAACTCATGAAGGTTCTTTTTTTTTTCCCCAATGTTATAAATATTGGTGGGCCTGGAAAATAAGAATCAACAGGACTGATAGTGGTTATTTTGGTAAGGAGAGGAGACTATTAAGAAGGTAGGGTAAAGGAATCATTAAGTTCTGGAACAGAATTTTGAACACTGTGATAGAGCTAAGATAATAGACCATTAGGCAGACTTTTTTGTGTGTTAAATCTTACTTACAAATAAGCCTAAATGAATTTTAGTCATTTGCCAACTTCTGAAAATACATGAATTTTGAAATTAATCATTGGTATAAAATGAAAAAAAAACTTTCATTCTCTGACATGGATTTTTGTATGGGTACTATACAACTGCTACTCATATGGGAGAAGAAAAAATGAAGAAAAAAAGGAAAATGGAAAAATGAGAAATAGAAGAACTTTCAGGCAAGGTTTCTGATTCTTATAAAGGATAATTGTGCTCAAAGGCCCTGTATTCTACCACAGCATCCTCACCACATTATGAATTCTTGTCTTCTCCATAATGTTCCTCTACTAATTTCTCTCTTCCTATGAAGGAATTCTGGGCCTGGTTCTTCAGTTGTGGACAGTGGACATTGAGGGGCTTAGGTGGTCCATTTTTCAAAGAACAAAGAGATTGCCATATTCCTTCGGGTAAAAAAAATTTTTTAATATGTAGATTAATAATTTTCTGTGCTCCTCTTATGAAGAAAGCTAAATGGTAACAGACTTGCCAAAGATTATATATCTTTGCCTGGGAATAAAATGCCAGAGAATGAAGTCAGTGGTTATTTAAGAAATAGGGGGCAAAGAAGTTCTGCTCAAAGGTGAAACAGTATATAACAAAAGCAAGAGAAACCTAGGCGAAAATGTTATGTTGGACTAAGATTGTTTAAAGGGAATGAATTAAAGAAAAAAGAAAGAAATGAAAAGATTAACACCATAACACCATAATTTTTGCTTTTGGATACATAGGACATAGCAACTTTGACTTTTCGTATGATTGAAAATTTTAGACTCACTATAATGGATACTCTCATTCATTCTACAAATGTTTATTGAGCACCATGCAGTTCTATTATAGGACATGGGAAATACAATGATGAAATAGACAGGCAAGATCTAAGTGGTCATGGGTTTCGACTTAGCAATGTGCTTTCTTCTTAAATAATACAGGGCCAATGTAACATAGTTGTTAAGGTAGACTCAGCTTTGAATACCAAATCTGTCAATTATTATCTTTATGACCTTGAGCAAGTTATTCAACTTCTCTATGCCTTGTCTACTTATTATATTTGTAAAATAGAGATAATCACATTTGGCTCATAGGGTCGTTATGAGTATTAAAATTGAGTGATGAATATATAGCAGTTAACACAATGCCTGGAGCTTAACATTCATTAAATATTAGCTTATTATTATTGAAATTTTCATTATTATGATTTAGTGCATATTGTGATAACTGAACTGTGTTGAACAAGTAGGAAATATTCAGGCATAATTCAAAGGTTGCTAATAGTATTTGCATTTGTTGGACTTGTGTGGAGGGAGGGAGGTAAAAGGATAAAGGATACATTGGTATAAGCCTAGAAAGGAAAACAAAAGAAATTTCAACTGGGCTTTTAATTGCAAAGAGAGAGGGGTCTTGGGATTTATTTTTTAAAATATGCTCGAGTCACCTTTTGTATAAGCTTAACTTAATAGGAATTATAAGCTTGACTTGTCAGTATTTTGCTCATTTTCAGCAGCTGGTGTTACAGAAGGTAATGAAGTATCAAAACCTTCTTGCATTTTGACTTCTGAATGAACAAATAATTTGAATTATAATTTTGAATTGCTGAAATATGTTAAACAGCTGTGTTCATCTGTAAATTTAGATTTATCCAGAATTCACTTATATTTTGTACTAACAGAGATTTGCTATTATTAATGATATTTAAATATATATATATATATATATATATATATATTATGACAACACTGTAAAATCCAATTTTATTTGACTTTATTAAAGATATTGACAAATTTAAAAGTATTCAACAGGAATTTAACTTTGACTATAAAATTCCATTTATTATTTCCTATCCATGAAACCAAAATGATTTAAATTTTTTCAACTCTTCTCTCTAAGGATGTTGTACTTTTAAAGGATTAACTTGAGATATAAGGCACTATTTTCTCCCTCCATAATGAGACTAGTGCCTCAGGGTATGTACAGAGAAGTGTGAAACACTGAGTCAGTTTTTCTGCAGAAAAATTACACTAATCATCTCCATAAGAGCCTCATTTGATCCGTTTCCCAAATAGAACTGCCTATCTTCAAATTTTTCTTTTAGTTCATTTTTAAGCACTTGAATATTTGTACCTCTTGCAATGAGCAAGTATGAATACTTTTAAATAAGTTAGCCAGTTAATTCCCAATGAAGTTATACCTATTTTTAGAAATGCCACCATATATGTGTATATGTATATATATAATTAGGTTAAACATTTTAAAAATATTTTTCTTCAAAATAAAAACAGAAGCCAAATTTTAAGAAATGAAAGACGGGAATTATTTTGATCTGTCCCATAGCTGCTAAACATTTCAGAAGAAACTGTGTGATGTAGTCTTTGTGAAGCCCTGGGATAAAATAACAGAAGTAGCATTAATTATTATCATCACCAAATCAAATTTTTAAAATTAATCTATTTGATAAGTGAGACAATATCATGGTATTTTCGATATTCCTGGGAGTTTCAGAAGGGAGGGCATATTGTTACATACATAATTGTTCATATTCCCTTGGAAGACTTTCCCCAGATTTCCTCATTCAGGCTTCAGGGAAGTAGGCTTTGGTGCTTCCAAAGTAAAATTTCTCTGGAAAGTACAGAGAAGTTCACACCTAGGGAGGGGTATAGATGAGGAAAGCAGTGTGGATAAATTAATCACCCATATTTCAAGGAAACGCAGAAAGTATCCAGTGTTTGGCTACATCAGGAATTTTATAAAATAGATGAAGAGAATTTAGTTTGGTGTTATGCACCTAAATTATTTGGTAAATACTAATGCAGACTTCTATAAAGTAGTATAAAAAGAGGCAAGAGATTGGGAGTTAAACGTGACTAAAAATATTTCTAGTGAGAAAGAACTATGTATCCAACATTTCTGGTATTCCCAACTCAACTAGAGTAGAATGTAACAGTCTGTAACTAACTACTTATGCTCTATCATTAGAGAGTTGCTGATAACTTGGACTAGTGTGGGGTCAGGGGGAATCAAAAGAAGTGGAATTAATTAGATCTACATTTTAAAGAGAAAAATAACTCTCCTTCAAAAGGTTAAGAAAAAGTACCTATAAAAAACAATTCACCTTTGTATGACATTCAGTTTATCCAAGTTTTACTACACAATGTTCCTTTTGTTCTGTACAACTGTTACCAGCCAAGAGAGGCCCCCTCCACCCCAAATAATTTTAAGTTTTCTTTCCTATAGAAATATTAAGTATAGCAATGTTGAGTTTCCTCCCTAGTTTCTTAGTCCTTGGCTTTGATTACTTTTCTAACCAGTTTGTAAATCCTAGGCTAAAGATTACTCATAGCCTGAATCCTAAAATTCTATCCCTCTGCTTATTGATTGCTTTGTAAACCAGTTTCTGAATCCTAAACAATAGAAGTCTCCTGCTTCAGATAACTATTTGAAAGCCTGTGGCTTCCTAATGTCCCTCCGGCCAGTAAGCTAAATGCCAAACCCATTCTGCGCCCAGACAACGGACACCACCTGAGTAACAGGCTGAACCGCAACAGGCTTCATGAGAGCTAACAGATTTATTAATTAAAATCTATTTTTCCTCATTCAGGGACTTTGGGGATACAGAGGACACCCCAACAAGATTGCTGGTCACAACCAAAGAAGCCAACGCGGTCTTCCAGGCGGAGCTTGAGACCCCTTCCTCTCATCTGAGATCAGCTAGGGTGAGAGTTCCGTGAATCCCCCAATAGGCAGGGACAGCTCTATGCCCCTGCCCAGCAGGAAGCGAATATAGAAGAGACCTTCTGTCCCTCAGCTTCCCATAGAGATTTCATGGGGATCACGTCTCTCAAGGGGAAGGCTAGGTAGGCAGATAGAGGCAGACGTTGGGTCTCTGCATTCCTGCACGTCCCACAGAATATGACTGCCCGGACCTCCCCTCTCCACCCAAAACTTCTTTTCATTGTAACTATCTGCCCCTAAAACAAATGGATGCAACTAGATCACACCAGTCACTTGCATCTGCACAGTACACCCTGTCAATCACAGGTGCTAATCAAGTGGTCCCACGCCCTTAGGGGAACAGCCCATTCTAGAAAAGGGATAAAAACCCCAAGTCCGAGTCTTTTTCCTTTTTTACCTTTTTGGACGCCCTGCTCTCTTGACCGCTTATTCCTTTTCAAGCCTTTTGAGCCTCGCCCTTGTGCATGGCCTACTCCAAACTCTTTGGAATGTAATTTCTTTTCTAATAATGGGCCCTTGAGCTATTCTCTACTGCTCGGGCCTACTTCTACTCTTTGAAATGTATTATCTTTTCGAATAAACTACTTTTTCAGCGCTTTTGTCTGGCATCTCATTCAATTCCTTGCTCGAGTTGCCAAGGACCTGGATTTCGCGCCGAAAAGGGCCCATTTTCCAACAACACAACTAACATGTAAGACTTCTTTCTATTACTACTATTATCTTTTTACATATGAAGAAACTAAAGTTTAAATCATTATGTGATGTCTTTAGGAAATTTTTTATTACATATAATTTTTGATATCAAGTATTTTCTTTAACACCATATTTACATTTTCATGTAAACATTTTCCATTCAAAAACATCTTTTTATGTACCACACTCTACACTGCATGGTGGACATACAAAGCCAGGCAGTCCATAAAATGGAATTACTATTTAGGAATGGGAGACAGACATCTAAACAAATAAACATAAAGAAGTATTATAGGCACTTAAGTCTAAGCAAATATAGATTATAGTAGGAACAGCATTTCACGATGGAGAGAGTTAAGTAAGCTGATTGAGGAAAAAAATGATTTGATGTTAGCTTTTGAAAGGCATGATTTAAGGCTACTGTAAAATTAAGAAGGGTCTCTGGTGTACAGGACTAAACATTTGAGGTAGAAAGGAGCTTTCATTCTGAATAGAAGATAAATCAGCACTTGTCTTTATCACCTGAAAGGAGGTCTTGTCTTTGATCTTTGTTTGATCTTATGGAATGGAGGCTACAAGCAGTTACTTTAAAAGTGCATGTTAGTAATCACTAGGGAGTCTATTTTGGTGCTAATTTGGTCGCCAATTTGGGTATTAGCTACATCACTAGTAACAAAGGGAAATAATACATATTAATAGCTCAGGACACTTGTGTATAAAAGTCCAAGAGCATAAATGCAGGTGTGTATGTGTGTGCGAGGGAAAGGGGTGTGCCTGTGTGTGTGTGCGTGCGTGCGTGCGTGTGTGTGTGTGTGTGTGTGTGTGTGTGTGTGTGTGGTGTGGGCTGTGCACCTTCTTGTTGGGATGTAAGTGGGGGTGTGATATAGGTTAATAGAGAAGTCTGTAGTTAAATGGACAAAAACACAAAAGTTGGCATCGGAAATATATACCTAGACCCAGGTTTGCACTATCAGGAAGACTGTGTGAAATGCTTCACCTTCCTGGATTTTAATTGCCTCTTTCAGGATCTCCGTGGTGATTCAAGTGTCCAAGCCTTAGTTATTTAATCAAGTCAAATAACTGAAGGTAACACTGGGCTTTTTACTATATTTTCATATGTTAGTCTGTTTTCCATACCAGTTAAAATAATATATTTTGTTAATTGAAGCTCTTTGTAAATTATTCATGTTTTAAAAATAGTTAGGAAAAGTTTACAAATAAAAATGTAGCATCTTATAATTACCTTTATTATAACCAGCCTAAAAATGATAAACTTTAATTTGAATTTTGCTTTTGAATTATCTTGTTCTGGGATGTACTTTAGATAAATAATTTAGGCAAAGGTCCATTTCTTTATTTTATCTTCAAAACTGTCATTTATTGATCTCTTACTATGCGCTAAGCATGACCCTAGGACATTTACATTTACTAATGAAATCCGTAAAATCATCCTAAAAAGTAGACATCATTCTCATTTTATGAATGAGAAACTGAGGACACAGGGATTCAGGAATTTAGCCAGGGTTACATAACTCCTGTAAGGTGAAGCCTTAGGGAAAGGAAACTTGGTTTAGGGAGAAAAGTAAAAAAAGTTGTAAATCACTCATAGCTTCTAACACAATGTAAATGTTAGTAACACACTTCATGCATGCACTGTTCAAATTCCTTCTGTTATGAAATAAAAACTTCCACAGTGGTGAGCCACTTCTATTCATCATTTACCTCTGGTATAGGATAATTTCACTAGTTTTTGTGTGTATATATGTATCAAGGTAAGAGCTTCCTGTAAAAATAATGGTAGATAAAAATTACATCGCCTGAATGGCTGTTTTGTTTATTGTAGAAAATGTCTTTGAGGCAGTTTTAAAATTGGTTTGTTGTGCTATGATTAAACGTGATTGCTCATATCTATGCAAAACAGAATAGTAACTCTTGGACAGATAATTAAAGTTAAGATATTCTTTCTTGAGGGTGGCACCCTAAATTATAGTTAGGATGATTTAATTGAGCATCAAATATACTCATGATGCTCATAAAGCATGAAGCAGGTGTGCAGCTGTTTTTGCTTCGTAATACATGCCCACCTGAATCCTATCCTTTGTGCAGCTGCATTTATGACTAAAAACCTGGGTTTTTTTACTGTTTTCCTTGTGTACTCCAATTTACATCTGTGACCAATCTTTTTAATTATGACGAACATTGCGGATGACACAATTTGGTTCCAGATGACAATATCTATTATACCCCCTTGAAAAATTCCTGGCAAATAGTATTACCACAGATGTCAGGTAACATGGCTAGTTAATGTTGTCTGTTCTTTGCTTTCAATTTTGGACATTCATATCAGGGAAGATAATTACTGAGAAACAGTAACTGAGCTTTGATAAAAATGAAGATCTTTAAGTGACTAAAATGTTTTGTTCATCCTCTTGCAATTGCCATAAAATAAAATGCTTCTGTGTAGTGGAATTTATTTATTGTTATTTGCTGAAATGAAAAATAGTGGACCACAGGAATTGATTTATGGGAGCAGTGGTCAACCAATGAAGTTTCAGAACTGCCAAAAATGTAATCGCTGCAACTAGCTTGGTGTTTTCTTCTCCAGTTATAGGATTGCTCCTAGATAGATGCTAGATCAATGGGGATATGAGTGGGTCAGTGTTAAGTGGATGAGAACTATCTGTTTCATCTTTAGAAGACTATCTCACTCCTTATAGTAATTGTTGGAATTCTCCTCGTATGGTGCTATGGATAGGTTTAATTTAAAAACTGGTAGAATGACCTTAAGTAAAATGATAAATGAACTTTAGACAAAATAATTTTTCATAATTTTCAGGGTCAAGAATGACATGTATGATACATTCATCATGCATTAAACAGAAAATATTTTTATCATCATAATAAAAATGAACCCCAAATTAGCACATATTTTAAATTACTCATGAAAGTATAAGCTGTATGAACACTATAAAGGCACAATACAAAGAAAACATAACTAACCTGTGAGTAGAGGACCCACCACAATTTATAGTCCAAAACGGGATATTTTGATAATAAAATGGGGAACATTATTTATCCTGAGACGACAGGCATAAACCAGGACTGCCTTGAAAAAAATTTGGATATGGTCTTCTAGTTATATGCAACTATATTGAAGATATAATTAACCAAAACATGAGTGCCATGAAATTCTTGCGAGGTCTGACAATTAAGTTTGTGAACTTGTTGCAACGATGTTGCTAACCTTTTTTGATATCAGAAGGATTATTCATTATGATTTTGTAACAACTGGACAAACAGCTAACCAAGTTTACTATTTGGAAGTGCTGAAAAGGCTGTGTGAAAAAGTTATACGCGATAAACTTTTTGCCAGCAATTCATGGCTCTTGCATCACTACAATGCACCAGCTGACAAGGTACTCTCTGTGAGGGAGTTTTTAGCCAGGAAACAATTAACTGTATTAGAACACCCTCCCTACTCACCTGATCTGGCTCCTAATGACTTCTTTCTTTACCCAAAGATAAAGGAAATATTGCAAGGAGGACACTTTGATGACATTCAGGACATTAAGGGTAATATGACGACGACTCTGATGGCCATTTCAGAAAAATAGTTCCAAAATTGCTTCAAAGGGTGGACTACAGGCTGGCATTGGTGCAAAGCTTCCCAAGGGAATCACTTCAAAGGTTAACATAGTGATATTCAGCAGTGAAGTATGTAGCACTTTTTCTAGGATGATTTCACGAACTTAAGTGATGACAATGAATACTTTATTTTTCTATTTCAGTATATAAATAATTACTTGAAAATTGTGTACTGATATTCATGGAAAGTTTAGATTTCTTTATCTTTTATCGCCTTAATTGTTCTCTCATTGACACCTGTATACAACATAGAGTTTACATGTTTTTATGGCAGCAGGGGAGAGTCATTTGCTCTGGGTGTCATGTCATCCACACTACTATTGCCTCTCTCATCTTACCTTTGCTTTCTTATGTTAGCATCCATTGAAATTTCTCTGAATTGGTCTTATTTGGGGGGATAGTGCCCAGAGGATTTTGCTTGTGCTTCAGATCGAATGAGCATCAAACTTGACAGATAAACACTAGTCTTATCAGTAATTCTTTGTGGCCACAATTCCCCAGGAAACATTGGCATGCCCTCTTGCTCTAGGCAATTTATTAAAGGTCCATCACCAAGAAAACATCTTTCCAATGAAGGTATTGTACCTTCTCAGCTATACTTGGGTTTCTCCTTCAGTGTCTCTAGGGTTTCTACCTAGAAACCCTAGGGTCTCATCCAATTTGGAATGAAAAATTGAAATAATAAAAATTTTCAGAAATGAATTTAGAATAGAGTTTAAAAATCTGTTGAAAGTGTCAGTGACTTAAACTGTTCTAAGCCTGAGTTGCACAATGTGAGTATGATAAAAAAAAAAAATCAGTGATGCATCAATAGATATATATGTGTGCAAGCAGCAAAATAATTATATTTTAAATAGTTTTTCTAAACTATAATTATGTTTCTGTTCATAAGAATATATTCTGTAAAATTAAAGTTCAAATTTCTGTCCAAATGCAAAATTGTATTTATATAGATATTTTATGGATTAGAAGAACAAAAAGAATAATTACAGATACATATAAATATAGTTATGATAAAAAGAACAATGAAGAAATACTCAATGCAATGATTTTAGGAAGTAATTATTTGTATAATCAAGTTAACTTTGAATTTTTTTCAATAAATTGATTGATAAATTAATCTATAAAAAACAAATAATATAGAGAGGATGTAGTTTAATAAATAACATAAATGTACCAATAGCGATCTTTTATGGAGAACCTATGATGTACCATGCACATTATAGATCCTGTCGGGTCCGAGTTTGTCAATCAGGGACCGTCTCGGTGTGATGCCCAGCTGGAAGAAAGCAAGAGGCAGACTGTGTGCCATAAACACAGCAAAAGCTCTTTATTGACCTGAGGCCGGGGCCAGAGAGAGAGAGAGATCCAAAATGGAAGCAGGTTTTATACTCTTATACAAACAACAGGTGCATGGTGCTAGCACACATGCGCAGGAAGGAAACTTACACCAACAAGCAATCAACATCCTGAAATATGCATCAACAAGTTGTTTCTCTTCCCCTCCAACCCCAATCTTACCCAAGGGGGAGGGGCAGGCCGGTCTCCAAAGCCTGTAAACATTTACTAACTGAGAGGCCCTAACACCTGGGCCCCACAGATACATTACTCATGGTATCTCTTATACGCTCTACAACTCTAGGAAGTACTCAGTAGCCTAATTTACACCTAAGAAGGGTGGAAAAATGAGTGAAGCCATGTAATTTGCCTAAATTAGCATAGTAGTTCTTACATGACACTCGTAGGTTTAAATTTAGATTTATCTAATTTCAAACCTCAGAGTCTTTTTATTTCTCCATTACCTCATTTTAATATGTAGAGACATTTAGTACATTTTAATTGTAATTGTAGACTCACATTTTATATAATGTGAAGTGTCCCCATACCAAAAAGCATTATCAGGAATATGAATATTGAAAAGCAGAAACCAGATACCAGTTAGTTCATTTCAGCAAAACCAGTGTGCTATTTATGAGATGAAGTACAGCCAAAACACCTAGCAAATATTAGTTATAAAACTCATGATTTCCATTTTGAAAATTTTAAAACAATTAGCAAATATTTTGATCATGTCATGCAACAGGAAATTTACTTATTCTTTCATTTTTATTTTTGACAGTGGTTTTGCTATTTATAGTAATGGAGTTTTTGCTAGTAATCCATTAACAGATTATAGTTATTAAAAAGAGCATTTAGAAAAAAGAGCATTTGGGCCGGCTGAGTGGCGCCATGGTTAAGAACTGGCTTGGGACGCCAGAGGGCCCCGGTTCGGATCCCACATATTAGGGCCAGTGACACTGCCCTCTACAGCTAAGATGCTGAACAACATCTCAACCTGGAGCTGGGCTGCCGTGAATCGCCAGCGATGGCATAGGCTGCAGCCCCTGTGGCAGTGGGTTGCCATGGGCTACCGTGTGTAGCCAGCAGCCAGCGTGAGCGGCAGCAGCTGCAGTGAGCGGCTGTCCAGAAGCCAGCGACTGATCTGCCTCACCCAGGAAGAGCGCAATGATGGTGCCAACTTGGGCCAGTGAAGCAATGTCCTCCACAACTAGACTGAAGAACAAAAGGACAGCAACTTGTCTGTTCCCTTTCCCCCGATTCCCCAGCACTGTTCCCATCCCAATTCCCCAATAAAAATCTTTAAAAAAAAAAAAAGAGCATTTAAAGGCAACACTTGTTAAGGTTCATATTTCTTTTCTCTGACATTTTAGGAATCAAATATTTACATACAAAGGACAATACATGAAAGAAATATAAAATATGACAGTTACTTGTATCTTCTCCCCCCAAATAAATGTGGAGTTTTAGAATATCTGAACATTTCTTCAGAATATGAGTGTTACATAATGTGCATTTCTGAAGGCTACTATTAAACCATTAATAATGTGTGAGTGGTATATCTGGGTCACACAAGTTTTTTGTTATTTCATGATATGTTTAAGCTGGAAGTAATATAAAAGGAAAATAGAATAATTTCTCAACATGATATAAAACTTGCATGCTTTAAAAAACCATATACTTTAAATAGTGGGGTTTTGGTTGTATAAGTTTATATAAACTAGATCTTAAAAGAATTACAATTCTTTTAAGAACCTGGTAGTTCTATTTCCAATGCAGAGTTTAGTTCTATCATGAGCCATTAACAAAGTTCCTTAGATATTGGGAAAAAACGTTAACTTTTCATTTGGCACAGATATTTTTATATGTAATCTCTAGTTATCTGAGCATTTCCTGAAACATCTGGACACTTTGAAGCTTAACCAAGATGGGCTAAACGCCAGCAGGAAGATTATAATTATATAATGCCCTTCATTTTGTGAAGTTATCACAGAGGAATTTATGCACACATATCCAGGATTCTATGCTCACACAAAGCTTACTCAAGGGCGGAACAGTTAAATTGGATTTGTGCAAACCCTTTAAATTATAATTTGTCCCAAATTCTTAATTAAGGTAAATTGCAAGATTGGAATGAAACCACTGGAATAAAAAAGGCAGCTCATTAACTGAAGTTATACTCAAGACTATAATTTTTTTCAAATGCATGATTATTATTCTCCTAACCATAACCTGAACATTAATGGTATCTCATTAAATCCTATAGGATGAGTCCTCAGCGAATAGTAGCCAGTTAAATTGAGTTAATTAAAACAGTGTTTTCTGACTGAAGAAAAAAAAAGTGTTTAATTGATTTCCTTTATACACTACACTGGACTTCAATTGTTGTTCTCAGATATTAGAGAAATTTTCTTCTTTGTAGAATGACTAGTGCACCCATTTACTAATAAAGGGAACACAAAGAAACAGGTTTATAAAGAGAGAAGTAGTGAATGTCACTAACTGAGACAGGTATGAAATTTTACTCCAATTGCAAGGTAACAATTAAGCCTGCCACTATGTGTAAATGGTGAGAGAAGACATGAAATTCCTGAGGCAAAGACACAAGACATCGTTACCCACAGCAAGAGCAGTAACCAGTGTCAGTAAATTTGTCTTTCCTTTCTGATCCCCAATTCCAACTGGGTGACACTGAGGGATAGATGACACCTATCCATGCAGTGGGCTGTCTTACAGGAGAGGAATACAGGGTCAAGGGCTCAGTAATTTTTTCTTTTCCAGCTTTATTGAGGAGTAGTTGACAAATAAAAATTGTATATATTTTTGTGTATAATGTGATGTTTTGAAATATGAATACACTGAGAAGTGATTACTCAATCAAGTTAATTAACACATTACCTCAGTTTTATGAGGGGTGTGTGTGTGTGTGTGTGTGTGTGTGTGTGTGTGTGGTGAGGCCATTTAATATCTATCTCTTATCAAATTTCAAGTATACAATACAGAATTATTAAGTACAATCATATTATTCATCCTGCATAAATAAAACTTTGTATTCTTTGATCAACTTCTCATTTCCCCCACCACCTGGCCTCTGGCAACCATTGTTCCACTCTCCACGTCTATGCATTTGATATTTTTAGATTCCACATATATGGGAGATCATGCAGTATTTATCTTCCTGTGCCTGGTTTATTTCACTTAGCATAATGCCCTCCAGGGTCATCCATGGTTATGAGCTAGCATAAACATTCTTACAAGCAGCAAATAAACCATCCTCCTCCCTGCAGGGAGAGAACATTTATTTTCCCTTAGTCCTTGCCTACTTAGCTGCCTATGTGACTAACTATGGAAACTACTTAATGTTAGTAGAAAAATAAGACTTGCAGTAGGGCACCCTCAGCAAAAAGGTGCAGAGACACCCAGGACCAATAGTGGATCACCTCTCCAAAGAGTGAGGTGTCTGTCTAATTATTTTCTTAGTCTTTTAAGCTAAAATACTAATCTGAATCTTTGTCATAGATACCGCCCTGGAAAAGCACTATCACATGAATTTAAGAAATAAAGAGACATAATAAAAATAGTTTGACCTATCACATTTATTCCCTCAAATTGCTTCCCTAACATAGTACTTAGTTCTTTCATGTTTAACTGTTAATTTTAACAGCACAGGTCTCCATTTAGCTTTGTGTTGGACCTGGTACTCAGAGAAGAAAAAATTGAGACAAGATTCAATGTGCCAGGATTTTATCTGGGAAAATACCCATGAGAGAAAATGAGGAAGAAGTTGGGAGACTGGAAAGCCATTTGGTCACTATGTGAATCTGACCCCAAGTAAAGGAGAAAGAAAAGGAAGTTTGGGTAGAAAAGTCCTAGATTGCTGTGCAGACCGAGGCCTGTATGCTAAGGACATCAGGATTCCTCAAGCCAAAATTGGAATTAAAGGGAGCCCCTTGTCTCCCAGTAAAAAAACCTGCTGTGCTCAGTAATTGGCTGGGAATGGCCCATGGAATGTGTGGCCACTGATGAGGCTCCAAGATGGATTCCAGAGCAAGGAGTAGGGGCATGAGGAAAAACAACGAAAGTCTGAGTACCGATCCAGAAAAAAACTATATTACCATGAGAAGGACTAAGCTTAAACTGGTGGTGATCACATTACATTGAATGGGCAAGTTCATCCTAGTTCAGAAAATAAGATACGGTTGTTGGACGGAATGCAGTTTAGATCAATAAAATTACATATGCAAATATCCAAACTGTGATGATACAGTTCAAGCTCACTTTGTAGGCTTAATTTGTCACTTATTTATATTTACTGTTTAATTTTGGCTCCTGGAAATTATGACCTGTATTTTTAATATCCAAACTTTTCCCCATCTTCTTAAAGTGGTGCATAACGATCAGAATATGTTTAATATATATTAATGATGTAACTGTTTGTACAGGTTAGAGAAAAACTCTTCGTCATGATAATCTTCCTTTTCATCTGCTTTGAATATATAACATGAGCCCAGAGTTTTAATGAAACTACTTGGCATTGACTATTTCCTATGAGATTTCATAGATGTGGTGCTAGATTTCATAGAGTGTGTATTTGAACCGGTGTGTGCACATGTGTCTGTATGAGAAAGGATATGTGAAAAAAACTTGGACTATTCTGAAGGTGTCAAGACAGTGAGACACACTATCTTAATTTCTTTTAGTCTTATTTGATGTTTATGTGAATTTCTGTGAGTGCATTTTTGCACTAAAATCTGCTTACTCGCCCTAGAATTAGAGGAATTTGATGATTGTGACAATGGCAATGACTTTGGAAGATGATAGTAAATGTGGACTCCTAGAGATTACTATGGGTTTGTAGGATACAGTGAAACTATGATAGGAGTGAAATTGAAGTGACTTTAAGCTGTTAACCATTTTCTGGGATGACACTCAGTGCTTGTTACAATCTTTAAGAGGAAAAAAAATATATGAATGGCACCTAAGAAGAGTTTTCTGAAGATGGTAATAACTGTAATTTTTATGCAGATATCAGGAAAAACAGGCATGTGCAAAATGACTTTAAATCTCCTCAGACTTCAGTTGTAAAAACTGCCTTACTAGAAAAAGTGTAAAACGATATCAAACAAGGTCAGACAGAATCTTTGGTTTTGTGTTTGTTAACTGTATTGACACTATGCTGAGCTTTTCAAATATTTGGCTGACAAAAAATAGTTTAAAACCAGAGGGAAAACTTGCAAGGTTGTGCTCCAAGCCTCATAATTACAAAAAAATATACAGCTTTTATATTTATTTGTGGTGTAAATCGATTAGGCTGAGACCTGATCAAATAAAGAGAAGACAAGCTACTAGAGTGAAGATGTGAGTGGACAAGGAGAATGACTGAATGTGAGCTCAAGTGTCAAAACTGGTGATGTAAGTTCAATCTCCTGCAGTTTAAAAGAAATGCACAGTGGTATAGGTTTCCAGTCATTGATTACTGCTAAATGTAAGTCCCTCACATCTAATTTATTTTTCTTCTGATTACTCTCACACAGTAAATTTAGGTTTTGTTCTGGAAATCCTCATAGTCTCATATTGAACATCTTAGAAATATCCTCTATTTTTTTTTCCTTTCTGATCTTTATGTCTTTTTGTTCTATTTTCCTGGAGATTTTCTTATCAATTTACCTTTCAATCCTTTTGTTGAAACTTTTCAATTGTGACACATATTGTTTTCTTTTCTAAGGTACCTTTTCCCTGTGATCTTAGCAGCTTATTTTCTGGGGGGTTTTTTTGTTTGTTTTTTTGTTTTTTGTTTTTTGAAGAACAGCACTGTTTTTTAGTGAGTTTTAGTCCAGAATACAAAACAAGGTGCTAGCTGTGACCTCAATGTTAGAACAGTAGGAAACAATGGCTTTTTCTTCCCCCCATGAGGGCAAGTTACAAAAGTGTATCAGATGGATGGGATGAGACATTTGAATCTGTTTTTGAAAAATCACCCTGAACGGCTAGTAGTATTATTGCAGTTTCAAACTTCCCATATCCTCTTCGCCCCACCCCCACCAAACAGGAAGTCAAATTCTGGGACCTTCTTGATCCAAGGGATTTTTGTGGGAGAATTTCTCTTTTGAGACTTTTAGAGTACAAGGGTCATTCTTCTTGGTTTTGTTGCTGAAGTCGTTGAGCTTTGTCTCGCTGGATAAGTCAGGAAGCTGGCGCGGTTCTTTACGAGTTCTTCTGAGGAACTTTGACTGTGACAGTTTTCACTTTAGTGTATACCTGCAGACCATACTCGCCCGGCTCCCGGCCATTCCCAGACATCTTACAGCCACCAAATGGCAGCTGGGCCCCAAAAACGTCACAGCAGTTGACCCACACAGTACCAGCCTGGAGTGGCTTAGGACAGATAATTGGCTTTGTCCAAGTCCTTTGTGAAGACTGCTGCGGCCAGCCCGTACTTGGAATTGTTGGCTCTCCTAACGACTTCCTCTATGGTCTTGAACTTCAGATCAGCATCACTGGCCCAAAGATCTCCTCCTTTGGGATGGTCATGCCGTCTTGCACGTCTCCAAACACAGTGGGCTGGACGAAGTAGCCATGGTTAGCAGCCACTCCTCCACCGCAAAGGAGCTTCGCCCCCTCCTCCTTCCCAGATTTGATATAGCCAAGGACCTTCTTAAACTGAGTTTCGTCCACCTGTGGCCCCTGCTCGGTCTGGTTGTCAAAGGGGTTCCCAACCACCCGAGACGTGGCCCGGGTGACACTCCGCTCCACAAACTCCGCATACACATCCTCCTGCACAAAGACCCTGGAGCCCGCACAGCAGCACTGGCCCTGGTCGAAGAACAGGGCTCAGGGGACCTGCTCCATGGCCCAGGCCATGCCAGCATCTGACATGACGATGTTGGGGCTCTTTCCCGCCAGCTCCAGGGTCACTCTCTTGAGGTTACTGTGACCCGAAGCAACCTGGATTTGGTGGCCAACCTCAGTGGAGCCTGTGAAGGCCGCTTTGTCCACATCCTCGTGGGAGGCGATGGATGGCAGCCCCAGCTGTGGGGCCAAATCCAGGAACAATATTGACCACGCCAGGGGGGAAGCCAGGCTCCTCAATCAGGTTGGCCACGTAGAGGGCGGCCAGTGGAGTCTGCTCGGCCGCCTTCATTACAACCACGTTTCCAGTCGCCAAGAATGGGCCCAGTTTCCACACTTGCATCAAGAGCAGGGAGTTCCACTGGATGACCTGCCCGCACTCCCCGCAGGTTCCTGCCGAGTGTAACTGAAGAAGTCCCCATCGACGGGAATGGTTTCTCATGGTACGTATCCACCCAGCCGGCATAATAACAGAGACATTTAAGGACCAAGTCCAAATCCGCCAGGTAGGAGATGAGGTAGGGCTTGCCATTATCCAGAGTCTCCAAAGCGGCCAGGTAGGTCCGGTCCCGCTCCATCAGGTCGGCCAGGCGGTTCAGCAGCCGGTCGCTTTCCGACGCGTCCACACGGCGCCGGGGCGAGCCCGGCTGGAAGGCGGCCCGCGCAGCCTTGACTGCCCCGTCCACGTCATCCTTGTCCCCTTCAGCTACCTGGCAGATGACTTCCCCGGTGGATGGATTGACGGTGGGGAATGTTTTCTTGCTGACAGCATCGTGCCATTCATGGTTTATGAAGATGTTGTAGAAGACCTGGGGCTGCTGGTTGGGGGCCGGCACAGTGTGGGTGGTGACAGCCGACAGCTGGCAGCGGCCCAGGCGGTCCCTGAGCCCCGTGGAAGCGAGTGCGAGGCGGCGCGGGCAGTGTATGTGGGGTAGCGGTCCGGGGGGATCACTGCGCCAGCAGCTACATTTTCTTATATTGCAAAAAGATCGAAAGCCCAGGTCTGGCTTGGCAGCAGGAACAAAGCAACTTCTCTCGTCCTGGTTCACATATCCTTAGTGTGTGTCGGACTTTCCATCTTACAGTTTCAGTGTAGCTGGTCCTCCGATGGCATTCCAGGCAGGAAAACATAGAGAACAGGAAAAAAAGGCATGTGATATTCTATAGGGTCTGCCCCTCTTGAAAATATTTATCTGAAATGCTGCCAAAAGGGTGACATCTGTTCATAGTTCTGTAAGGGGGCTGAGATGCTTAGATATTTTTCTGTGTACGTAAGAGCCTTAAGTAAATCATGTTTCTCTTAATATGGAGGAAAGAACATGGATACAAAGTAAATCATCAACACTGTATACCACAGTGAAATTTATTTTTTACTCAAAGAAGCTGTAATAACCATCAGAAATTCAAAAGTGTAGCACTGGAAAATAAATTGCAATAATGATCTATAATTAACTTAAATGTAATAATGTATTGATTCATTCAATGTCAGTCACTCTGCTACTAAACAAGATATTGTAGATAAAAGTCTTCATTTTCATGGAATGTCAATTCCACTGGGAGAAGACAGAAAATCAATCATTCAATCAATTATATATGAGAATAATGGTATCAGATGGGACCAGGATGTGTTGAAATTGAAAGCCAGAGGAAAAATTTTGAATCTATTCTAAATGCAAACTTTTCTTGCTTGTGTTTGGCTTTATTTGTATTCATCACATTCATCATTTTTTTCAGCTGCATCTCATACATTCATTACCACTATTGTTTAATAATATGCTGCTTAAGTAAACAATAATTTATTTGTTATTTAACTTACCTGTAAACACTTGGATAGTTTATAGTTTTTTTACTTTAAAGAACTGTACTGCTAAGGATATTCTTTTACATATCTCTCAGTTCACATGAAAGGGGTTTTATAGTGCCTATACCTTGAAATACAATGCAAGGTCACACAATTTTACATGACAGTGGTCTATAGTTTCCAAAGTTGTAGTTCCATTTGACACTCAAATAAGAATCAGAATCCCATTTTGTTCAAAATCCTCACATTAGGTATTGTCAGTATACTAAATTTTTGTCAAATTGATGTGTGGGTTTATTCACAATGAGGGTTTTAACTTGTTTTCTCTTATTATTAATGAGGTTGAACATCCTTTTTCATGTTTTTGCCATTTTAAAACATATTTTTTTCTTCCATGAAATGTTTCTTTTTGTCTTTTTTCTATTAGATTATGTCTTTTACCTGCATATTTACAGATTTCTGTATATAACTTGGATATCAATTATTGCCAGTAATTTGTGCTGTGGTTTACATTTTTGCTTTATTATAATATATCCTTAAAAATATATTATTCCCTTCTATTACTATCAGTACAATTTTAAAATTACTTAATATATCCTTTCTTGTCCTGAAGCTATCAAGGTATTCTCTTATAGTTCTTCTAGAGTTTTAAGATTTTTTTTTCAGGTTTAAGAGTCTAATTCATTCATTTTCATATGTGGGAAGTGCAATATTTAGTAAGAGTCAAATTTATTTTTGATCCAGTTGTAGAGATTACAATTTTTTAAGCCATGTTTATATCTTAAACAGTATATGCTATGGCTGCTTTAGTCCTAATTTGCTCCTAATCCTGTTTATCAGCTTTTTGGGGTCACTACCTAAAACACAGGAGTCCCTGAGGTTTCCAATATATGATATCTTAGCCTCCGGGAGCTGCCTACATGCTGTTCAATCTCCTAGTTTCCTTTTCCTTATAAACTAATCCAAATAAGCCTAATGTCACCCCAAATTTTAAGATCCTCTATCTTTTTTCCCAAGGTTGGCTCAGGAATTACTGTATTGCCATTCTAATATCCTTAAGCATTTGTTGTTCTTATATTTTTTCTAGCTTCTCTATCCTTAGCAGTAGCGATCAAAATTATTTTATTTTTTTAAATCATTTTTTAAGTGAACATTGGATCCCTTGGCCTGTTATTTTCAATTTTGTATTTTAAAATTTTTGTGTTCTATTGGTTTATTTTCTTAATTTTTGAGGCCAACATTTATGGTCTCATCTTTCTGACACATTTTTTTTCATCTTTTGTGTTTGTACATAGTAATTGCATATTGTTTCTAAAAATTCCAGTATATTAAATATCTAGAGATAGTATTAGATCTGTTGCTTCTTCATCTTACCTTTATTAAAAAAAGCTTTTGTCCTTGTGTATTGGTAACTTTTCATTTTGGTGTTCTAATCTCTGGGAATCCATATATCCTAAATTGTGAATGTTTGTTTCAGTAGAGGATATTGCTTATTTCTGTTAAAAAACAAGGATTTTCCAAACTTTGAAACAATTATCCCTCATGGAAAACTCCTAGCTGAGGGTAAGAATATCAAGCTTATCTCTCCCATGAATTTGGGTGGAGGACTTAAGTCTCTTAATTTTAGTGAGCCATTGGTATCTGCAACCCAGTTAAACCCCATTTTTTTCTTATTGATCTGTGAACTTTGTACTGATTTATTTCCCATTTCTCCTTTGTCATACTTATTAGTGATCCTAATAACTTTAAAAAAGTGTTATTTTTGTTAAAATAGAATATGATTATTGAGTAGGAGAGCCTATCTTCATGCCTAGCCAGGAACAAAAATTAAAATTCTTATTCTTTCAAACAACTTATCTATCTTCACATAGTCCATAATTATTAAATACTGATTAATGTATTTGGAGAATTAAAAGTACCTTAGTAGGTGGTCTTTCCCTGTCATTATGGAATAATATTGCATCAATTATTGTAATAAATTCAGTTAAATAAAAAATTTCATTTTCAGAAATGTACAGGATGTGGTATTAATGAACTATTCATATATTATTCATCATTTTAACATCTGACCCCCCACAAATTGAAAGAAAGTTGAAGGGAGAAGACTCAAAATGAGTACTGCTTTTGTCATACTGATGGGTATGGTACATTCTGTTACTTTTTGTTTATTTGAGATACAAGTAGAAATCTTAATGGCATATACTTTTAGCTTCAAATCTGAAAGAATAACCAATAGAGCATTTTAAAATCCATATCGGTGTCATTTACCAAATCCATGTTAAAATTTAAGATGAAAGGAAACATTTTCTTTTAGATTTTGGAGTTTGGAGGTTATTATGATTCTTTTACTAATATTATTTTTACTAGTAATATTTACTAATATATAAAAATTATTTTACAAGTGATCTTGAATGAGTTAGTCTCTGGAACATTACTCTTCATGAGGGAAAATCATAATAATAAAATTTCTTTGCTTTAAATGCCCTTTTGAATATTAAGAACAGAAAACTGTTCATTTAGTTAGACCATCTCATTTAATCTGGATTGTGGTTGTTTGGAGAAGATCATGTAATTGGAACTGATGATTTCTTATTTTATTACTGAGCACACAATTATTTGTTTCCAGTCAGTAATTCTTCTTTTGTGACGTTTTATGGGTACCAGATGTGTTCTGCTTGTATTGTCAGCAACCCCAAAGCTACAGATTGAATATGTTTGCCCCCACCCCCCATAGTCATACTAATGTATTGAACTTCTAACCCTTAATGTGATGGCATTGGGAGGTACAACCATTGTGAATAGAATTAGTGCCCTTAGAAAAGTCACCCAAGGAAGCTCCCTTGCCCCTTTCTGCCATATAAGGTTGCAGTGAGAAGATGGTTGTCAATGAGGAAGCCAGCCCCGCCAGACACCAAATCTGCCAACACCTTGATCTCGGACTTCCCAGCCTCTAGAACTATGAGAAATAAATTTCTGTTTTTTTCATAAGCCACCCAGTCTATGGTTTTTGTTATAGCAGCACAAATTGCCTAAGATACCCAGTAGTGTCAGTTCCTTATAATCATGATAGAAGTTAATTTTGACAAAGTTATGTTGATTAGGTGGACAAAATAAAGAAAAAGCAGATGGAAATCATAAAGAACCAGTTTTTAAAATGAAGTTTTGAGCAATAACAGTAAAGATGCACAAATGGACACCAGTCCCTGGATTTGTGTTCTAGTGGCGCCTCTGCAGGGAGTTCTATCATGAGGACCATGGCAAGAGCACCAAAAGACTGTGCAGTAGCCGCTACATAAACAGCTACATGAGTGGTACGAATAGGTGCCAAGGGATTCCGGTGGAGGTGGCAAGTGACTTCTTGCTGATTCAAAAGTGATTGCAGTTCACACAGGACTTTAAAGATGAATAAGATTTTTATTTTTTTAGGTGGTAGGATAAGCATTTTAGGCAGAGGGAAATAAAAAGTCAAGGCATAGAATTAAGCCTCAAAAGAAAAAAAAAGGGAGGGGGAGCAGCAAAAGATGAAAAATGAAGGGTAGATTAGAAGACATTCTAAGAAGTTCAGAATTGATTGTGAGGATTTTAATTTTAGGTTATAGTCAATTTGACTCACTACTGACTTCTCCTTTCTTGTATTAAAAATGGCCTGGTGTGGTGTGAGAGACTACAATGGGTATGTCTATGACCCAAACAGCTAAAAGTTAGATCTGGGTGAATGCATGATTGAACAGGATAGACATCTGTATACTGTGCTGAGCTAAATATTTCTGAGAAGTATAGAATCAGGACATTAAAAGCTGAACTGGTCATAATAAGATGAAAAGAAACAAATTACAGAATGTGGCTGAAGAAAACTAAGTAGGATGCGTAGAGAGTGTGTATTTCATAAGCTTCTGCTGTTGAAGTCCCAGGAGATAACTTAATTTCTGCACTTCCCAAGACACCAATGTTCACTTCTCTCTGGAAAGTTGTAATATCTCTATCCCCATATGCTCTTTATTTGAATAGAAACTTGGGTTTCTGTTCTTCACAACTGAAGGATTACTGACTGGAATAGTCAATGTATAATTATGGTAAAACAAATAAGGAAGCCTCGTGATTACCTCTGAGCTCTGGAAAGATAATTCTGGATTCACATGTTTGTTTATTAAATTAAGGTGTAACATTGTTATTCCAACTCTTAATGTCTAACTTATATATTACATTTGAACTCATTCCTCTTTTTTTGCTTTTAACTCTTCCAAAGGCCTCATCTTCAATGAAATTCAAAGGTTGTTTTTATATTCATGTATTCAATAACCACTTGTCAAAACTTTTTTTGAATGCTAGTCACTGTTCTTGGTGGTAAGCAACAAAACCAGAAATATCAAAAAAGTAGGAAGCGAAAAAATTAAGCAGAAATCTCTGCCCTCAGAGAGCTCCCAGTAGAGATAAAATGTTTGAAAAAGATTCATTTTAACTAAATAAATATTTTTCCAAACAAAGAGAACATGTTTATGCTGGAAAATTTGGATATGAGTTTTATTATTCTTCACTAAAACTGACATAATGTAGTTTTGGTAGTATTTAATACTGGCTTTAAATCATTAGGCAAAATACCAGCATTTTCTGTTTTACTTACTGCATCTTAAAATAAAGATTACACAAAATAATTTCAAAGAAATGCTAAATCTGGTAATGATTTAAGAAAAAAAAATTATAACGACATCATTATGAAAGTAAAATGTTGAAATGATTATTTGAAATTTCAATTTTATTCAGTTAAATAGTTTGGACATCACAGAACCTTACGTCAGTCAGGGAATACAACAGCTGGCCATTTCATAAAACACTCAAGAGGACACTTTAAATCAATGTTATATAAAGTATTGGTCATAATTAAATTCTAGGTATTTGAAGTTCTCTCACCAATTGTGAAAAGTGAGTAATTGCCAGCATATAAAACACTTTTGAAAGCTTTACTTCCAAAAGTAAGTTTTTTTCTTTTTTTTTAAATGTTATCTAGACATCAGAACATTTTTTTAGCAGATCTAGTATTTAGAACTTTCTAAATACTAGAAAGATTTAATGGGAAGAAAAAGACATTTATTAGTCCCTTTCCAAAGCTCTAGAAATAGTTTTACATACTTCATTGATTTTTTTTAGTGAAGTGCAGGAGGATTCACTTTAGAGATCAGTTAATTTTGCTCTAGTATAGTTTAAAACCAGTTTTTCAACAAAATTTACAATAAATTTCCTATAAAAATCAGTTATCATTTTTTGTCACAGAGGATTAATTCCATCCTTGAAAATTCCTTCATCCAGATATCCATGGGGATACTTACTGTAATGTTTCCTGGTATACATACTTCAGGTTCTTTAAAACAGTAAATATTAACTCATTGAGCTTTTTTTTTTTTAAAGATTTTTTTATTGGGGAATTGGGGGGATGGGAACAGTGCTGGGGAATTGGGGGAAGGGGAACAGACAAATTGCTGTTGTTTTGTTCTTCAATCTAGTTGTGGAGGACGTTGCTTCACTGGCCCAAGTTGGCACCATCATTGCGCTCTTCCCGGGCAAGGCAGATCAGTCACCGGCTTCGGACGGCCGCTCACTGCGGCTGCTGGCCGCTCACGTTGGCTGCTGGCTACATACAGTAGCCCATGGCAACCCACTGCCACAGGGGCTGCAGCCTACGCCAGCGACTCAGGGCAGCCCAGCTCCAGGTTGAGCTGTTGTTCAGCATCTTAGCTGTGGAGGGCAGTGTCACTGGCCCTCATATGTGGGATCTGAACCAGGGCCCTCTGGCGTCCCAAGCCAGTTCTTAACCAACGCGCCACTCGGCCGGCCCTCATTGAGCTTTTATATTAATTCCCTCTCAAGTATATGTTATTGATGACATAATGTTATTCAAAAGCTACATGAACTTCTGTTTTATGTTCTTCTCCTAGAATTCTTTTTAAATTACTCGGAAATGTTTCCTTAAGTTGGGTATTTAACTCTTGAGTTCCAGCCACCTAGCTTATTTCATTTCGGCTCATTCTTGCCTGACATTAATTAGAGGATTCACATAGTATTCTGTAATTGGCTTCAACACCAGTTCTTAAGTTCTGTGTGAATAATCTGTTGCTTTTGATAAGCTTTTACTACATTTCACAAAGACATTTATCGATCTTTTGCAATATGAGAGTGAAATGCAACCTTTCTCCTAAAATGGTGTGTCTTTTCCTACACTGTGATGTGACTAATCAGAGCTTTCCTTTATGTTTATAAGATGGATATTATGCTTTCATGAAAATGCTAGACTACTATATGCATATGCTTATATTCACATGATAAACTTTTCACTTACAATGTGAAGTGACAAAATAATTTTATGTTTGCTATTTTAACCAATGATTTTTGAGCAAGTATAAAATCTACAGAATGTGAAACTAGGCCATCTTTATAATTACAAGATTTCTTTGCCCTAACTTATTAGGCACTAGTATTGTGATGTGTTAAGCTACAAATGCCCTTCACCATATTTCAATTAATGATACTATATTTTATAGATGAATCAGAATGCTTGCTCTATTCTTTTAATTATTTATAAATCAGAAAATAACCACTGGCTTATTACAGCAAAAATAACTTTGTTAGTAACATTAATTTATGTTTGTTAAGAAAATGGTAAACTTATTTACCTTTTGCTAGGACTTTAGTGTGGGTAGGTATTGAGTTAGTCTACTCAGGACTTGAGCTGGTTTGGGGAATGCTGTTGCTATGGTTACTCTTGTATACCATAGGCTTCAAATTATGTGAGTGTCAGTTTGTGTTTCCAGTGGTGGCTGCTGTGACAGAAGATTCCTCTCAATGTGTACTCTATCCTCAGTTTCGGGTCTTCCCTTTGTACTTGTGCCTCAGAGCACAGTTCTTTCTGTTCTGGTTCTCATTTAGCTGTAGACTGCTGGCGGGTCCAGGAACATTCTTTGTTGTTCTGATTCAGCCTCAGACTTAAGCAGGTGCAGTGTCTATGGGTTGTCAAGACTGGGGGCCCTTTCAGGAATTCTTCAACTCCCTCAGGTGTACAAGATTCTATATTCCAAATCCAGGATACATACCTGTCTTTATCACAAGCCCTGAGGTTTCTTTCTTATTTCTGCTCTCTTTTCTCAGCTGTAAGGAGTCTTCACCCGTGCCCTTGCCCCAGTGGATTAAGACTCTTTTCCGTGGGAGAGAGAGAGAAGGATGGGAAGGGTACTTTGTGCCTTCCCTGCAGGATGGCAATGCCTCCCCCTGCCTCTCACCCACACGAGTGTTCTCAGGGCTCTTGCCCTGTCCCATTATCTCCCGTGAGCACAGGAGGGTGGGAAGGTACTGAGTGTTGAGGATTCCCTTTGGGTCTGGGGCTCCCCAGGTTTCTAAATCTTCCTGGTAGCCCAGTCTCATTTTTCAGTAGTTTGTTAAAAATTTTAAATGACATTTTACCAGTGTGTGTTACATCTGGTGTCTATCCCATTGTAGTAAACTGAATAATTCCCCTGCCCCCAAAATATCCACATCCTAATCTCTGGAATCTGTGTTACTTTATATGGAAAAAAAAAAGGACTTTGAAGATGATTAAGGGTTTTGAGATGTGGAGATTGTCCTCATTTATCTGGGCGCGAACTAAATGTAATTCTACATATCGTTGCCATAGGTAAGTATAGGGAGATTTCCCACAGATGGAAGGGGAGAAGGTAATGTGACCGCAGAAGCAGAGATTGGAGTGATGTGGTCACAAGCCAAGGAATGCCTTCATCCACAGCAGCTGGAAGAGAAAAGGGAGAAATTCTTCCTTGGAGTCTCTAGAGGAGTGCCGCCCTGCCAGCATCTTGATTTTTGGGCTATTGACACTAACTTCAGACTTTTGGCCTCCAGAATTGTGACAGAATGCATTGTCATTGTTTTAAGGCATTAAGTTTCATTACTGTAGGCAGAAAGCACAGGGCTGTGGGGAAAAAGGGGGCAGGAAGGGAAGGCGGACATGCAGAAAACAAAGGAAAGAGGAAGTGAGATCATGCTTAAGAAAAGGTGCAGCTACAGCTAATTATAATGGATTATAATATTATTAGCACTGCAGGCAGAAAAAAATCTCCATCCTCTGTGTTGCCATGACAGCTCTGACAAGGGCCAAGTAAGGATGAGGAAATTCCACCTCCTGAAGGGAAGGAGTGGTCAGTGAGGACAGCAAGGACCCGCCTGGGAACACCTATAACACCACCCCTAAATCTTGAATAGTTCACACCCTCATTCGAATAAAATCCTAAACCACTTTGTTTTTCCGCGCAGTTGCCCTCCTCCTGGGCTGTCCACTCCCACTATTTTGGGAGTGTATTCTTTTCCTTTCCACTGATGGTTGGGTTTTGTTCACACGATTTATTTGGTATGTCTTGAATTCTTTACTGTGACGTTTACCAAATACCCGTTCTCCGGTAACACTTTGGGGTAATTTGTTACAGCACCCATAGGAAACTAATACCCATGGAAGCAACTTTTCATGTCCCATTTTTCTTGAAGGATCTTATCTTTCCTTACATTTCAGGCTACCTGGTTGCCCTGTGACCTTGACTTTCTTCTTGGTTCCATAACGTTATGATTTTGAGGATTATCTAGCATTCTTCTTGTGGTTGTAAAGATGGGAGCAACAGTCTAACTTTTGAATTTCTAAGCAGGGTTTGTCAACATCAATACAGTTGTCATTTTGGGCTGTATAATCTTTTCTTTGTATGTGTTCGGGGTGCTGTTTTGTGTATTGCAGAATATTTAGCAGCATCCCTGGCCTCTGTCCACTATATCCCAGTAATAACGACTCAATTATGACAACCAAAAGTGTCTCTAAACATTTCCCAACGCTCCTTGGACAGCTAAGTTGCCCTCACTTGATAACCACTATTCTAAGGAGAAACTAGAAATTATGTATTCTTTTATGCCTGTCTAGTTTCACTCAACATATTATGTTTGTAAGATTTATCCCTGAAAATACAACTAATTTATCAATTCTATTGTTGACAGACAGTTGAATAATTTACTTGTGCTATTACACATAGTGCTATAAAATTCTAGTATATGCTTTTGCTGAACAAGCATATGCATTTCTATGGGGCATTTTCCTAACGATGGAACTGCCAGGCCAGATGGTGAGTAATCTCACAACTGTATTGGACACTCCTGAATAGATTTCCAAAGCAGTTTTATAAGTGTATCCTCCCTCCTGTGGGTGATTAGAGTTCTGGTTACACCATATCCTCCTTGACATTTGTTATTTTCTATATGTTTTTATTTTATCTATTGTGGTAGGTGTAGTATGGAGATATAGTTTGCATTTCCCTAATGTCCAATCCATTTGAGCACCTTAATGAGAGGAGCCAGACTCAACATGCTACATAATGAGTTAGTTTATATAATATTCTTGAAAATGTAAAGCAATAGGGGAAAAAAAAATCAAATCTGTGCTTGCCAGGGGCTGGATGTGGTGAGTGGGTTTCATAACAGAAGAGCATGAGGGAGTTTTTTGGGGTGACAAAACGATCTGTATCCTGATTGTGATGGTAGTCAAATGACTGCAGCCATCTTTCAAAACACACAAAGCTGAGCTATATCTTTTATTTGTAATAAATTTTTCTATACATGAGCAAAAACTTCCCTCCCCCCCATTATATACCTAAAGCTGCCTCAGAGAACAAACATTTCTTTCACCCTCAAAATAACCGAGTATCCTTTTAGATTAAAAAATATATCGATATGTTAATTTTGCATAGCCCTCTATTTCATAAAGCAGGTTTTCTAATTATACAAAGCCTCAATAAATTACACGTAGGCCTGATAGATAAGATCATTGAGCAACTGCAGTTTCTCTGCCGTTTCAGTCTTACTCTCTGGCTCCACAGAAACAGAATTTAATGTCATTATGTCATAGGAATTTGCTGCACAGAATTTTCATCTATCAAAGCTCTGTCTTACGATCGGGCATCAAGATCATAATTTGATTAGATATGGGGAAAGACTATTAATAAAGATTCTAGAATAGAATTTTTAAAATTCTGTTTTAACACATATTGCAAATAAGAGACAGGCATATTATTCTCTATATATGTACACTTCTATGGGTTCTCTTTCTACATTATATATTTTTATATTATATATGCTTTTTTGCATGGATTTATTTTAGTTATAACTAATAGATGAAGTGAAAGTAATCAGGTAAATTAAATATTTTTATTTAAATATTTTGTTAGTAATTAATATATGCCATATATATTATTAGATAAATTTTCCAATAAAAAAGACCATTTTCTAGTTCTTTAAAACAGAATTATAATGGTTTTGCTTATTTTATATAAAAAAATCATATTTTCCTTAAGACTTTAGTAAGCATTCAGTAAATATTTTTTGGCTGCTTGATTGATTGCATCACCCTAAATTCAATATATCTAAACTATAACTCATTGTATCTTCAAAAACCAGTTTTTTCTCATGCTTGAATTTCTTTTGTCAGTGATAGCCTTACTAAACCTAGGTACCAATTTTCCTATAACTCTTCACTCATTTTACTTTTAGCTTAATCTCTAATCAGTCTTCAGATTCGCTTGAGCTTTCCTCCATGTGTCCTTCATACATTCATCTTGTTTTATATGTGACATTCTTTCAGACGTTTATCAACTCACAGTTGTTATCACGTTCTTACCAATCTTTTCCTTCTGGTCTTCTCTATCCTATTTATCATGGCCGGATTAATTTTCTTCACAAGGCTACAGAGAACATGCCTCAAGAGATGCACTTTATCCATAGTTATGGATGTAAATAAGTTAACTTGTGCTCTCTTGCTGCCTCTCTCTTACTATTCCTTTAATTCAATGTCAGAACACTAGGTATATTCATTATTAAATACACTATGTTTGTTAGTACTTTTGCTTCATGTTACTTAGCATGTTTTACATTTACATGACTAATGATGGATGACTATTTCTGTTTTGGATAGATTATAAGATACAAGAAGACAGGGGCAGCATTTGTTTACCATTATATATTTAGCATTTACACTGTGTCTAGACAAAGAAGACACTCAATGAATATTTTGGGGAGAAGGGTGAATGGATGACTGAATAAATGGGATATATAATATATTAATATTGGGTTGTTGGAAAAGTCATGATGCATTTTTGCAATGAAAAACACAGAAAAATATGTCATGACTTTTCCAACAACCCAATATTTTTATTAAAAATCTTTCTAAAATATAAATGTGTTTATAATGCTCTATGTAATAAATGAGCTCCTTCTACATTGTTGTCTTCCATTGTTTAAACATTTTCTCAATTAGAGTAAATCTTAATTTACTTATTTCCAAAATTATAATGTAGATTTCAAAAACTGACATTTTTTGTCAAAAGGATAATTATTTCTTATTGTCTACTCTCCACTTGCTTTAAAATTTTTTGCACCAATATGAACTTTCACCTTCATTATGGTGTGTTCCAAGTAGTAAATGTCTAAATTGTTATAAAGCACTGCATTTTCTTCATGATGTTGTTGAAGTATTTATTCCTGCCTCATTCATTTGTGATGCTGCTATACATTTTTCATTTTAAATGAGATGGACACAGTTGAAAAATACTTCAAATAAGAATAATTAATACTCAAAGATGTAAGGTCTTTAACAATGTACAATCCTAAGCATTTAATGTGTGAGTTTGTGGTCTTAAATGGTTATCCTTTAATTGGATCAGAATTATTCTTGGCAACTAATGGATGTATCTGTGAAATAGAATTTGTCCATTAATGATAGAAAAGTTTCTAAATGTCTTTTAACATGAGATAAATAAAACAGTAGATCAACACAACATAAGTACATTTCATAATAATCACTCTAAAAAAGCCATTTCAAGTAATAATTACCTACTCAGGAATGATGGGCGGGGGGAGGGAATTTCTAGTGGCTATAACTGTAAGATTCACTTACCTTGTGGTAAAATAAACCTGCTAATTCTCCAAGCTTAAAATGGGAACACTTTTTAATGGGAAAATAATATCTTGATTCACTCTTAAAATTTTTAATTGAATTAATCAAATGCTATGTTTAAAAAAAAGAATAAGTAATACTAATGATAAGCAGCTACTATTTATCAGGCATGGCTTTGTATACATCAGGGATTGAAAACATATTCTTCAAAGGGCCAGATAGAAAATATTTAAGGATTCATGTATCAGATGGTCCTTGTTGCAACTATTACAATCTAGCATTGTAACATGAAAGCAGACATAGATGATATAGAGAGAATGAGTGGGACTTTTATCCAATAAAACTTTCTTTATTCCTTTCTTTCTTTAACTGTACAATTTTTTATTACTGACTTTTAAAGTTTTCTTCAATTTTTAAATCATACATCTCTTCAATTACTTGCATTATTTCTTACATATTATTAGCTCTATAAATGTTAATCTTAGCAACTTTTGTTTCCAAATCTCTTGGTTATTATTTCTGTTTTTTTTTCATTTTTTAGAATCTTACAATATATTACTATTTCTCATTTTAGTTCATTCTTCTCTGTGCTTTTTAGTCAAAATCTTTATTCATTGTATTCATCTCTTTTTGCTTTTCTTAATTCTGTGAGCACTTATCAAATTTATGTGTCATTTTATTGATCAGTTATTTAATATATTGAATTTAATGCTTTTTTAATTATTCTAGTGAATTATCGATTTTTGTAGTTCTTATTCTTTCATTCTTCCCTATTGGCCTTGCCATTTTTGCTTTCATTTTATATTATTCTAACTTCTAATTTTTAGCTATATTTTGAAAAAAAAAAGGAACTTTAAATTTCACTAATGATTCCCTCCATGTTTGAACTCTTTCTCTGTCCCATGAGAGGGTGGCATCTTTTAAATTGAATTATAATTAACACAAAATGAGTGACTTTTAAAGGTACAGCTGTTCTCTGCCTGTTTAGGTTAGTTATTTATTTTCTTTTGCTTTAGTATTTTCCCATGGATTCTATTTTTTTCTGTTCACTCATTCTGTATTTCTCAAATACTGCTTTATGCACATTATCCTCCTATTCAGAGAACTTTAATGACTTCTTATTTTATTAGTACACAGTATTATTTTCTTTTTTATATTAACTTCTTTTTATTAAGGTGTGACATATAAAATTGTGTATATTTAATGTATACAAGGTGATGATTTGATATACCTTTACATTGTGAAATTATTATAATAATTAAGTTATTGACACATCAATCACCTCACAAAGTTATCTTTAAAAAATTTCTTTTTTTTGTTAAGAACTTCTAAGATCTACTGTTAACAAATTTCAAATATACACTACAGTATTATTAACTATAGTCATGCTGTACATTAGTTCTTCAGAACTTATTCACCTTATAAATAAAAGTTTGTATTCTTGGACCAATGTTCCTCGATTTCTCCCACCCCCAACTCTGGCAACTACCATTTTATTCTGTTTCTATTAGTTCAACCTTTCTTGGGTTTTTTTTTTGTTGTTGTTTTTGTTTTTTATATTCCACATGTAAGTAATATCATACAGCATTTGTTTCTCTGTGCCTGACTTATTTCACTTAGCATAATTCTCTCCAGGTTCATCTATAAACTAAAAAGCTTTTGCATAACAAGGAAATAATCAACAAAATGAAAAGACAACTTAAATAATGGGAGAAAATATTTGCAAACCATACATCTGAAAAGGAGTTAATATCTAAAATATATTAGAAACTCATACAAGTCAATAGCAAAAAAACCCCAAATAAACTGACTAAAAATGGGCGAAGGACCAGAATAGACATGTCTCTAAAGAAGACATATAAATTGCCAACTGGTACATTAAAAGGTGCTCAACAGCATTAGTTATCAGGGAAATGAAAATCAAAACCACTATGAGATATCACTTTACACCTGTTAGCGTGGCTATAATAAAAAAGACAAGCAATAACAAATGTTGGGGAGGGTGTGGAGAAAAGAGGACCCTGTACATTATTGGTTGAAATGTAAATAAATACAGCTATTATGGAAAACAATATGGAGCTTCTTTAAAAATTTAAAAATATGAAATATGGTATTCGGGGAGATGGAAAAATGCCGACGGTAAGGAGGACTCCCTGAATTCTCCCCTGGAAAACACAGCAATTTGAGCAGCTGGAGCGCAGCAAAGAAACCTCTACCAAGTACGCTGAGCAGCCTAGGGACTCCCACGCCGAGTACTAATAGGTGGGCAGACCTGGCGAGTCGGGGAACAGGGAGGCGAGGCGCATGGAGGCACAGCCCACATTCGTGGCTGCTGAGACTCGGGGTCTCAGAGAGCAGATCGGAGAGTTCCCGCAGCTCACTCCCGGCACCTCTGGCCCGCACTAATGGAGAACTCTCAGGCCCGGCGTGAAGCGGAATGGAGAGAGGAGGGTGTGAGCAAAGGCACAGTCCCTCCACACCTGCAGCTGCGGAGCTGTGGGAATCCAGGACAAAGCGAAGTGGTTTGCAGCATCTGCATGGGATCAGCCTCTGGACTGACCGTCCCCACCGGGAGTGCGACAGGAGCCCCAGGATGCGCAGTATCTGAGGCAGAAATCTCAAACTGGCGAGCAGGAGAAGAGGGAAGCGAGGAGCATGGAGACACAGCCCACACCCCACAGCTGTGGAGATAGGAGCTGCTTTGCCGGGTGGTGCCTGGCGTTGGAGGGGGCTTTTTTCTTTTTCTTTTTTTTTCCTCTTTCTTTTTTCACCTTTTCTCTCAGATAGGAAAAATAAACTGTATAGATAAGTGCACACCCCCACCCTCCCTCAGAAACCTTGGCCCCCTCCCTGCCAGAGCCTGAGTCTGACTCCTGAAGAGAGAAGGTGCTTGGACTCCCTGGGGGTTGAGTAATTTACATGAGGAGAGGCTGCAGGTGGGAGCTACTAAACACGCTGTCCCCGCCCTCACCTGTCCTGGGCAGCTTGGGAAGCAGAACAACTTTGGCTGCTGAGGCACAGGAAGAGTTACCAGCAGCTCTGAAATCTCCACCCCTCACCCTCCAACAGCCCCAGTGGAAAGAGCATCAGAAGACACACATCCAGTCCTCTGGCTGCGCAGAAATCAGAGTACCTCTGGACAGGCAGGAGCACAAATAACACTGAATTTGTAAAAAAACTAACAATCACACCTCATAACTCCACTCATCTAAACTAGACCTGGAATTACCAAGCTGACTCTAGGTGCCAGGCGGCTGGCTCTGCCCCCACAAGACACACAGGAGTGTGTGTATAGCAGAGGAACACCTGGGGAAAGCTTGCCGGACTTCTGCCAAGATTGGCACTGGTTATTTCTTTTTCTCCTTTTTTTTTATTGTTTTCAGTTTGGGTTTCTCTTTTGATGTGTTATATTGTTATTGTTAATTGGGTTCTCTTGGATGTTTTGGGGTGTTTTTTTTCCATTGATCGCTTGCGTTGGTGATTTTTGGATTTTTCTATTTCATTAGTAATTTTAGTTTTTTATATAGACATATATAAAGGTGTATATATGTGGATATATATATATATGTCCATATATATGGGGGGATATATATATATATATATATATATATATATATACACATTTTTTCCTCTGCATTTTTCTCTCTTTCTTTCCATCTCTTCTAACCTCTCTCTCTCCCTTCTTTTCTGCTTCCTTGTCATAGCTTGATTTGCCTCCTCCTTTCCATTTTTTTCTGCAAGTTTTTTTTCTCTTCTTTTCTCATTGTTGTTGTTTTGTTTGCTCCTTGTGTTTGATTGATATTTCTATACATGTGGAGTGTAGGGTTATGGTTGTACATCAGAGAGTATCTGGTTACCTTTGGTGGCTGTTGTGGTTGTGCTCGTTAATCTATTTTGCCCTAAAACATGCTCTGCAGCATGGCCCAGCCAAAGAAGCACAAGAATCATCACACCCAGAGACCAACTTTAGATAAAACCAGAGCATTACAGGGTGTGACCTACAAGAGTCACACTCAAAGGAAATTTGCTACAGGCACAAGAGCCCCCTGGGGCCAAGCCTCATCAGAGGGGTCAACCCTCACACAGCAGCTTATAAACTTTGGACGCAGCTAATCCTCAAGGCTAGTCAGCTTGGGAGTCAAGCCCACCTACTGACAAGCCGAAAGCAATAAAAACTAGACGTCAACAGGAAAAGGCACATAACACAAGGAACACCTCTGGTATACACACACGGGAGAAAAGGGAGTCTGAGCAATTCAAATATAAGGACATATACCACATAAGTCTACCCAGAAAAGACTGAGAGACCTAGGGGCTCTACCTATTTCATCGAAGTAAACACAAAGAGTAAACCAGAATGGGGAAGCAAAGAAACACCTCCCAAATAAAAGAACAGAAGAAACCTCCTGAATCAGTGGAACTAGAGGAAATAGAGGTGAACAACCTATCAGAGCCAGAGTTCAGAACACTGATTATTAGAATGCTCAAGGAAATTAATGAGAATGAAAAGAAGGATAGAGAAATCATGAAAAACAACCAGCTAGAATTAAAGAATACAATTACTGAATTAAATAACAAATTTGATGGAATTACTAGTAGATTGGATGAAGCAGAGGATCCAATCAGTGACTTAGAAGACAAGATAGCGGAACAGCAAAAAGAAAAAAGAATAAAAAACATGGAAAATAGTTTAAGAGAGCTCAGCGACAACATCAAACACAACAACATGCACATCGTAGGAATACCAGAAGGAGAAGAGAGGGAGCAAGGGAACGAGAATATATTTAAAGTAATAATGTCTGAAAACTTCCCTAAACTGGCAAAGGAAATTGACATACATGCACAGGAAGTGCAGAGAGTTCCAACCAAGATAATCCCAAACAGTCCCACACCAAGACATATTATAGTGAAAATGGCAAGGGTTAAAGACAAAGACAGAATCCTAAAAGCAGCAAGGGACAGGCAACAAATTACATACAAGGGCACCCCCATAAGATTATCAGCCGACTTTTCTACAGAAACTCTGCAGGCCAGAAG
>NW_017732297.1:275541-293971 GCF_001890085.2 Hipposideros armiger | reverse complement strand
GGAGCCCCTAAATATATAAAACAGATTTTGACAGACATAAAGACAGAGATCAACAGTAACACTACCATAGTAGGGGACTTCAACACCCTGCTGTCACAAATGGACAGATCCTCCAGACAGAAAATCAAGATGGAAACAGTGGCCTTAAATGACACTTTAGACCAGCTGGATTTAATCAATATTTTCAGAGCATTTCTCCCAAAGCTACGGAATATACATTCTTCTCAAGTGCACATGGATCATTTTCTAAGATAGACCACATGTTAGGCCACAAAACAAGTCTCAATAAATTTAAAAAGATTGAAACCATATCAAGCGTTTTCTCTGACCACAATGCTATGAAACTAGAAATCAATTATAAGAAGAAATCCGGAAAGCTCACGAATGCATGGAGGCTAAGTAACATGCTACTAAATAGTGAGTGGGTCAAAGATGAGATCAAGGAGGAAATCAAAAGATACCTTGAGACAAACGAAAATGAAAACATCACAACTCAAAATCTCTGGGATGCAGCGAAAGCAGTCCTAAGAGGGAAGTTCATAGCAGTGCAGGCGCCTACCTAAAGAAGCAAGAAAAATGTCAAATCAACAGGCTATCCTTACACCTCAGGGAGCTGGAAAAAGAACAGCAAAAGAAGCCCAAAGGGAGCACAAGGAAGGAGATAATAAAGACCAGAGCAGAAATAAACGAAATACATACCAGGAAAACAATACAAAAGATCAACGAAACCAACAGCTGGTTTTTTGAGAAGATAAACAAAATTGACAAGCCCCTATCTAGACTCATCAAAAGAAAAAGAGAGAGGGCTCAAATTAGTAAAAAAAGAAATGAAAGAGGCAAAGTAACAACAGACTCCACAGAAATACAAAAAAATTCTTAAAAAATTACTATGAGCAATTATATGTCAACAAATTTGACAATCTGGAAGAAATCGATAATATCCTAGAAGCATACAACCTTCCAAAACTAACTCAAGAAGAAACAGAAAATCTGTATAAACTGATTACCACCAAGAAATCGAATCTGTAATCAATAAGCTCCCAACAATATAAAAGCCCAGGGCTAGATGGCTTCACAAGTGAATTTTACCAAACATTCAAAAAATAATTATTACCTATTCTTCTCAAACTATTCCAAAAAATCCAGAAGGAGGGAAGGCTCCCAAACACTTTCTATGAAGCCATGATCACCCTGATTCCAAAAACAGACAAAGACAGTACAAAATTAAAACTACAGGCCGATATCTCTGATGAACAAAATGCAAAAATCCTCAACAAAATCTTAGCAAACAGAATTCAGCAATATATTAAGAAAATCATTCTTAATGATCAGGTGGGTTTCATCCCTAATATGCAAGGGTGGTTCAACATCTGCAAATCAATTAATGTGATACACAACATCAACAAAAATAAAAATAAAAATCATATGGTCATATCAATAGATGCAGAAAAAGCATTTGACAAAATACAGCAGCCATTTATGATAAAAACNGTCATATCAATAGATGCAGAAAAAGCATTTGACAAAATACAGCAGCCATTTATGATAAAAACTCTTAGCAAAGTGGGAATAGAGGGATCATATCTCAACATAATAAAGGCCATATATGATAAACCCACAGCTAACATCATACTCAATGGGGAAGAGCTGAAACCATTCTCTTTAAGATCAGGAACAAGACAAGGCTGTCCACTTTCTCCACTTTTATTCAACATAGTCCTAGAAGTTCCAGCTACAGCAATCAGACAAGAAAAAGAAATAAAAGGCATCCACATTGGCAAGGAGGAAGTAAAATTGTCACTATATGCAGATGACATGATTCTATATATAGAGGACCCGAAAGTCTCCATTAAAAAACTATTGGGACTAATAGACAAATTCAGTAAGGTAGCAGGATACAAAATCAATACTCAGAAATCAGTTGCATTTGTATATACCAATAATTAACTGTCAGAAGGAGAAATTAAGAAAACAATTCTGTTTACAATCGCTTCAAGAACTATAAAATACTTGGGAATAAATTTAACCAAAGATGTAAAAGACCTATACTCTGAAAACTATAAGACACTGAAGAAAGAATAAAAGAAGATACAAACAAATGGAAAAACATTCCATGCTCATGGATAGGAAGAATGAATATAGTTAAATTGTCCATATTGCCTAAAGTAATATATAGATTCAATGCAATTCCTATCAAACTACCTAGGGTATTTTTCACAGAAATAGAAAATATGATCCTAAAATTTATATAGAACCAAAAAAGACCACGAATCACCACGGCAATCCTGAGAAATAAGAACAAAGTTGGGGGGATCATGCTTCCAGACATTAGAATGTACTACAAGGCCACAGTAATCAAAACAGTATGGTACTGGCATAAAAATAGGCCTATAGATCAATGGAGCAGAATAGAGAGCCCAGAATTAAATCCAGGCATATACAGGCAGTTAGTCTATGACAAGGGAAGCAAGAAATTACATTGGGGTAAAGATAGTATATTTAATAAATGGTGCTGGGAAAATTGGCTGACGCATGCAAAGAAATGAAACTGGACCACCTCCTTACGCCACTTACAAGAACAAACTCAAAATGGATTAAAGACTTAAATATAAGACCTGAGACCATAAAACTCATAGAAGAAGATATAGGGTCTAAATTTGCAGACATTACCCTGAGCAATATTTTTACTGATACATCCCCGTGGGCTAGGGAAGTAAAAGAAAAAATGAACATATGGGACTACATCAAACTTAAAAGTTTTTTCACAACAAAAGAAACCATCAGTAAAACAAAAAGGAAGCCTACTGAATGGGAGAAGATATTTGTCAATGAGATATCTGATAGGGGTTAATATCCAAAATATATAAAATGCTCATGCAACTCAACATCAAAACAACAAACAACCCAATTAAAAAATGGGCAGAGGATATGAAGAGACATTTCTCCAAAGAGGACATACAGATGGCCAACAGGCATATGAAAAAATGTTCATCCTCATTAGCATCAGAGAAATGCAAATAAAAACCACAATGAGATTACCACCTCACCCTGGTTAGAATGGCTATCATCAAAAAATCAACAAACAACAAATGCTGGTGAGGTTGTGGGGAAAAGAGAACCCTGGTGCACTGCTGGTGGGACTGCAGACTGGTGCAGCCACTATGGAAATCAGTATGGCGTATCTCAAAAATCTGGAAATGGAACTACTTATGACCCAGCAATCCCACTCTTAGGTATTTATCCAAAAAAACCCAAGACATTAATCTGAAAAAATATATGTACCCCTATGTTCATTGTGGCGCTTTTCACAATAGCTAAGACTTGGAAACAACCCAAATGCCCATCGGTTGATGACTGGATTAAGAAATTTTGGTATATTTACACAATGGAGTTTTACTCAGCTATAAAGAAGGAAATCATACCATTTGTAATGATATGGATTGACCCAGAGAACATTATGCTAAGAGAAATAAGTCAATCAGAGAAAGACAAATACCATATGATCTCACTTATATGTGGATTCTAAGGAACTGAGTGGATGGGAGACCTGGACGGAGATAGTCTCAGAGACACAGAGGAAAAACTGAGTGTTGTTAGAATCTTTACCTATCCTATGTACACAAGTTAAATCCTGTTGGAAATGTTTCCTTGAAGCTTTAGCTCTTATTAGTGTTCTTTATTTCTTGAATCAATTGTTTTATGTTACCTTTCTTTTAAAAACCCATATTTAGTATAAACCTGCAAAAAGCCAGTAGTTAACCAAGGCTTGATGAACACAACAGTGGATCCAAAATATATTGCCCTTCTCTTCATACAATAACATGTACCATTATTCTTATGTATTGTGGCATGTTTTACATATATTATTTTATTCTTATTTAGCTTAATTTTACAAATGTGTAATTACTAAATCTACAAAATTAAGAAAGTTACCCTTGTCAAGAGAATATTCACTTAAAATTTCAGATTCAAATTCCTAAGCTATCTGTTTATCTAGCTATTAGTCATTTTCTACCTATTCATCCAATGATTCAGCCATCTGATTTTTTCCATAATGTATACTGTCCCATACACATTTTAAGGAAAGGGACCTTATATTTGCAATATAATATCTGGCAGAATTTGCATCACATATCAAGGCATAGTAAATGTTTGCTGTCAAGAATGAAAATAATCTATGTTTATGGAAATATGTTTATTGAAAACTGTACATCACACAAATTATGTAAACTTTTTTTGAAAACCAAGCAGGAGAACATCTGCTCTTGTATGGGTCTTACTTAGCATAGTTTCTTTACATTTTCCATTGAAAACATGCTAAATTACAAGCCACTTCCTTGTAAAAGTGAGAGCTATTATAATAAAAAAACCTGTTTATTCATGTTCTGGGAAATTCATTTTTAAGCAATGTGTAATAAAGCATATCTGGCAGCTGCAAAGTAACAAATACAAATACCTCCCAACAATAATGCTTGGTAAACTGCACAGAGGAGAGGTACATTTCACCATTTATTTATCCATGCTGAGTGATTAAACTGAATCAACTGTGATTTTAAAAAATAAAGGACTTATCATTAACAACTCAAGCTCGACAGTCTTTCTAAAAAGCATGTCTTCATTCAAAAAATGTGTACCAGGCCAATATGTAAGAAATTCTTTTCATAGTCTCTACAAAATGCTGGCTATAGTAATTAATAGTATGCAACATTTGAAAGAAATCTAAAATATTAAATAGGCTTGTAAATATTTTAAGGCCAAATGGCACAGTCATACATTTTGAGAAAGTGCTTCTTGAGAGGCATCAGCCCTCAAGTTTATTAAAACAAAATGGCTTATTCGATTTAGATACTATAAATGAAAGTAACAATGATTCTATTTTTGGTTGTTAGTTTTATAAATGCTAATTTGTTTTTTAAGCAAAGCCTACTTTGTATTCAACAAATTTCAACCAACCAATATTAAAAAGCAGACAAAATGTATATAGTCTTTATAAATGGGAGTATAACATAGTAGTTAATAGCATATACTCTAGAATCCCAGCTCCATCACCAAGAATGTGTGTCCTTAGATAGGTTACTTAGTTACGTGGTGTCCCATGCCTTAGTTTCACCATCCATAAAGCAGGCATGATAATAGAACCTGCCTCAGTAAGGTTGTTAGGGGAATTAAATGAGTAAATATTTTTCAATGTGTTATTTACATACATTATTCATATAGTTAATCTCTCCTCTCAACCTAAATACAACATAAAATAATTTAAAACATAAAAAATTGGGTTTATTTTTTTGTCATTATCTAATGTGATCTGAATTAATTTTTTTCTTTATTTATTATAAAAGTGATTTATAGCCAAAAAAACACAAAACAGAGCAATTCCAGATAAAGGTAGCATAAATCATCTATAATTCACTAATAGAGATAATCATTATGTAACATTTTGTGTTATTTCCTATTTTTATGCATGTATTATTATATAGTTTAGATCATTTATGATATATATAATTTTGTGTCCTTTTTTATACTTAATGCTATATCAAAAGAATTTCACATTGTTTTAAATATTTTTTATCTCTTGATAAAAAATATTTTTATGAAACTGCATTTCATAATAAGAATGCATCATGAGTTACTTGATTATTTCTATTTTGGGGCATATATAATTTTATTTCAATCTATTACATGTAATAAAAGTTTTGTGCCTAAATTTTAGTTCCGATATCAAATTATTCCGTTAGAATAGATCATGAGTCAAATACAGATTCAAATGGTCTTTCCTCATTCAATATCTTAGTCCTAAGTGTACTTACACTGAGGTAGGTCCACTTTTACAGTTCATCTGGTCTACAAGTGTGGAGGAAATTCTAAGATTTACTAAGACAATGATTAAATTTGAGAAGAAAGCTAGTAAAATGACAAAGTGGCTTCTCAAATGTGCTTGGTTGTTGGATGAACTGAAGTCCAAAATTAAATTAGTTTCTTTTGATATCTTTGTGGTAATTTGGGAACAGAAAGTACTGGGTATCCTAACTAAAAAACAAAAGACAAAACAAAACAAAAAAGAACTTTGGCATAACCATGATAAAGGAGGTTTGAAAACTGACTGTTCAACCTGAGTTGTTGAATGTGTGAAAGTGGATTCTAAGGAAATTGGCAGTTGTATTTACAATACTTTCTTGTATACACTGGAAGCAAAATATCTGATTGTACTCTCAAAATAAATTCCTCATTTTACAGACATAAAAAAATGTCAGAAAACTATAGAGTAGTTAGACCCAGCATTAAGAATATTTTTATAGCCTGAAAAAGTTGTAACAGCATTTGGGATTGTTCCAGGTAATTGTGGGGCTTCTGTGTTAAGAATGTATCATCTCCCTGAACTGGTGACAGCAGGTCATCATCCCGAACCATCCAAGTCATATTTTAGGCTTGGCATCTGTGTGGGATCTCAGGTTGTTTGTGTTGCTTACAAATGTACCAAACTGCAGTTGAGGATTAATTATCATCATAATAAGGTCTAGAACATAGCCTCCAATTCTTAAAATCTGTTGATCTACCATTTCTGACATGGCCCTAGTAAGTTCAGGATCATGGAATACCTTTTTAGACTCTCCTTGTGATGCTTAGCTATTTATTGTATGAGGTAAACTCAAGCTATGTGAGATATCTAGGTGGGGCAGAACACTGCTGGGTAGGGCAAAATCAGAAGATCTTTTCAAGAAGAAAAATGAATACAATGTATAAATCTGTCATAATAGTTAAATCAATTATAAAAGAATGGTCTCAGGACTAGTTTTTATAGTTGACTATTTAAATTTTAAAAATAAAAGTGCTTGTTTTAAATTTCTGCTTTTGGAAAATTTGTCATTTTACAAATTTATTTCCATGATTAAAATAATTAAACAAAAATATTTTGAACAGAAAAGTTTCACCTTTTTTTTTTTAAGTGGTGAATTGTTAAATGAGGTCTCCTTGGTGAAATACCATCATAAAAACTATTTGAGGAGTACATTTTTTACACGATACTTTCAATTTCACTAATTTTGAAAAAAAAGGCTTAATTTGAGATGACTATTTTCCTATTAATTTATAAGTATAATGAAATGCCACAATTTCAAAAGTTACTGCTTCAATATATTAGCATATTTCATTAGAGTTAGCCTAAGCTACCATGTGTGACCTGCACAATTTAAGAGGTTGGGATCCCATTTACATACTCCATTTATTCCAAGACACAAATCATGACCCCATAAAATGCATGGTACATGTTTCCATCACTGCATATGGTAATCCTAAAGTTATTTTTAGCTATAAGTATTACTAAAAGATGACTAAAAGATCAGTGAAATATGTTCTTAATTGCCGTTGACAGTAAAGGATTTTTCTACTCTAGAAAGTATGAAGTCTCTACTGCCATATTTTTTTGCTCCCTGGACCAATTTAATGAATTCATATTTACTGATTGCTACGGATAAGATGCTAAATTTTGGGACAAAAAATAGGATATATGCTATAGCTTCACTGAGGAACTTATAGTCTAATAGAATAATTTTAATAGAGTGGTTTATGTAATGAGAGTTTTGTGAGCATGGGGGAGGTATTCTTTTCCTGGAACAAGGAGCTTAGGGGTGTTTCAGGAGGATTGGATTTCTGAAATAAATCTCAAAGGATGATCTCAGAAAAGAAAGAAAGGACATTTCAAAAAGAAGAAACAGCATGGGCATAAGCAAAGATATACAACATTTCATGTAGTGTTATGATACTACAATTTGATGGCACTTGAACACAGATTGTGTAGCGGAAGTGGCAAGAGATGATGCTTATTGTCAAGCAGGAGAAAGTGGTGGAGGACATTGAAGGACAAGGCACAGAGCCTGTGATACATCTTGCATGATAGGTAAGCATTGTAAAGATTTAGTAGAATAGTGAGATTCTATTGCTGGCCTGAAAAACAAATTTGAGAAGAGCCATCATGGAAAGAGAGGTAGCAGTAGGGAAACTATTTAATAACCCAGGTTGAAGATGATGAAGGCCAAACTGCTAAAATGGGGGGAAGTGAGTAAAAGATGAGCCTGAGAAATATTTAGGAGGTGAGATGGACAAGAATTTGCATTTGATTCATAGTGGATGTTTTAATAGGGCAAACACAACTCAATAAAATGCAAATGAAAGGATTTACAGGAATTGAAAATAATCTAATGAGCCAATAACATTTAACTTGTTTCTAAATAAGTGGGTCTCAAACCTGGCTGCAAATAAGGGTCACCTGGGGAGACTAAAATAAAATTTGAAGCTTCAGTCTCTCTGAAAACCAATTATATAAGAATCCCTAGTGATGGGATTCAGGCATCTGTATATTTAAAAAGCTCCCCTAGTGATTCTAATGTATATACAGTGTTGAGCACCACTGTAGTTTAAATCATTTTCCAGATGTGCTTTTGACTTATAAAACAAAAGAGTAAATGTAAAAGAAAATAGCATTAAGAAATAACTTGTATTCTGTGGTTATAATAGAAAGAATGTGAAGCCCAGTGCCTAGTTTATATCACACTAATCTTATTAGGTAGGCTTTATTATCCAAATTCTGTAGTTAGAGAAACCAAAGTATGGATGTTGAAGTGAATTTCTCAAGGCCATCCAAGTATTAGACAGCACAGACTGGACTTGAACCAGAAACTGACTCCACATTCCATGTACTGAAATTGCCTCTCTGCTATACCTAAAACCAGATAATTTCTTTATTCTACAATTCATTCTTGTATTTTTTAAAGCATACAGTTTTTGAAGGGTTACTCTATTCTCCCTGTAGGATTTTGGGAATTCTATGTAAATATTTAATAACTTCTTCCTGTATATTTACAGTAAATAGAAAGATAGTCTTGGGAGAAATAAAAGACTGGTTGATAACTGAGTATTAAAAGTGAGTGCCAGCTTATAGATTTTTTTCCCCATAGGAACGTTAGAAACAGAGCAGTCTGAAGAACATAAAAAATACCTTGATCAAATTATCTAGAACTGACTCTGTCACTGATTTTGCGTGTTTTATGCCATATTTCCAAAAGAATTAAATCTCTAGGCAATATAGGATTTTTTTCTCTGTTTTGCTTGCTGATTTCTTTATAGTTGAGGAACAATAACTTAAGTACAATATATCATGTACTGAACATTCTGTATCAAATGTTCCTGGAGCAGAGTGATTCATATTATCAAAAGTTCAGTTTTAAATGTCCCCAATATAATGGAAATCCCCTTAGAGTATATTGTTGAATGAATCTTTTTACCATCTGTTGACTTCTCTGCTTCAGAAATGTGAATTATATTTTATGTTGAATTTCCTTCATCACACACACACACACACACACACACACACACACACACACACACACACGGAGGCCAGATAATTAAGTTCTCAAACTCATACTATTAAAAGTGCTACATACCTCATTGCTGAATATCACTATGGTCACCTTTAAAGTACTCCCTTTGGGAAGCTATGCACTGATGCCTAGTCCACCCTTCAAAGCAATTTTGGAACTCTTTTTCTGGAATGACCATCAAAGCTGTCATCCTATTACCCTTGATGTCCTGAACGTCATCAAAATGTCTTCCTTTCTTTTTTTTTTTTTAAGATTTTTATTGGGGAATTGGGGGAAGGGGAACAATTTGCTATCCTTTAGTTCTTCAGTCTAGTTGTGGAGGACGTTGCTTCACTGGCCCAAGTTGGCACCATCACTGCGCTCTTCCCGGGAGAGGCAGATCAGTCACTGGCTTCTGGATGGCCACTCACAGCGGCTGCTGGCCGCTCACGATGGCTGCTGGCTACACATGGTAGCCCATGGCAACCCACCTGCCATTGCTGGCAACCCACTGCCACAGGGGCTGCAGCCTACGCCGTCGCCGGCGACTCACGTCAGCCCAGCTCCAGGTTGAGCTGTTGTTCAGCATCTTAGCTGTAGAGGGCAGTGTCACTGGCCCTCATATGTGGGATCCAAACCAGGGTCCTCTGGCGTCCCAAGCCAGCTCTTAACCAACGCGCCACTCGACCAGCCCAATGTCTTCCTTTCAATATTTCCGTTATCATCAGGTAAAGAAAGAAGTCATTGGGGGCCAGATCAGGTGAGTAGGGAGGGTGTTCCAACACAGTTATTTGTTTACTGGCTAAAAACTTCTTCATAGGCAGTGCTGTGTCAATTGGTGCATTGTCGTGATGCAAGAGCCATGAATTATTGGCAAAAAGTTCAGGTTGTCTAATTTATTCACACAGCCTTTTCAGCACTTTCAAAGAGCAAAGTTGGTTAACTGTCCAGTTCATACAAATTCATAATGCATAATCCTTCTGATATCAAAAAAAGGTTAGCAAAATTGTTGCAACAAGTTCTGGTACTTAATTATCCAACTTTGTGTGTATAAATATGTCTTTATGTGTAACTGCTAAATCATTTTGTCATTTTTCATTGGTATTCACTATAGTTTTTAAAACCCTTTTTACAATAATTTAATTTTAATTTTCTGTACTATTGTACTAATCCTTGCTCTTTTATTAATTTATTAACTTTAGTAGTTTTTTGGTCCTCAATATATTTTCTTAAGTTTGAAATTTTACTTTTTTAACATTTTATTATCTCATCTGTAAGACCTTATGCTTTTATTTCATTGATCTGCAGCATTTTCTTGGGTTATTGAAATTTTCCTGTTATGATGGGGTTTTATTGGTGTGTATATCTTTTATTCCTGTGTTTTTTCTCTCATGCGGTAGTATTTTAGATACTTTCTACTTTATATCTTTTCTTCTTGTCTGTGCTTGGGTATTTTTGTCCACATATAATTTTTCATAATGTTTGATTCTCTTTCCATTTATATCTCATAACAGTTTGATTTTCCTCTCAAATGCAGGGAGAGCCAGGAATTTTGTGTTCTCTGACATTTCTGTTGCTAAAGGACATGGTAAATTGGGAGAGATTTATCTAGTGAAAACGTGTTCAGGCTTTGTTACAATATCTGGAATCGGCTCTCCTCTCTTACTTAATAGGTTAATTGTCTTACACAATGGTGGATGCCACAAACTTATGTGTTATATACCATCCCTTTATATGTGGGTTGTTTTACCAAGAAGATTTCATTTCCTTCTTAGAGAATCAAACTATTTTTCTGTTTTCCTGACTTCACTGTTTTCTCCCCAGCAGCCACTTTCAATAGTACAAACATATATAGACTTCCATCTAATTGGCTTAGCTGAAAATTTTGCATATTTCTGTAACTTCACAGATTTAGTGATCTCAACAGTGTGGATTCTGGGGAGTTGATGTAGGGATAAAATCTTTCCGGTTCTCTGTGCCAATGCCAAATCGTTTTCTCATTTCTTTCACTTCTGGTTTTTGAAGTTAAATAAATTATACTTTACACGGTTTTTTTTTGTGTGTTTTTTTGGTAGCTGTTGTTATAGACATTTTTCATTTCTTTTTAGTCTTTTTTTTTTTTTTAAACTCACTTTGTTCCACCTGGGGGGAAAGTATTCTGAGACTTACACTTTTTAATTGACTTATTCTTACGAGATACGAACATGTATTACTAGTTTCAAGAGAAGGACCAATTGAAACTGACAGGGTTAGTCTATTGAACGCTACAGGGGGGCCACAAAAATACTGAATGAGCAGGAGAAGATATGGATAATAAATGTAGATGGATAGCATTGCATTTATAGCAGATGTGAATGTAAGAAAATTTCTAGGAAGGGGTGAGATATTTGAGGAATTTCATGCTTAATCATTACATTTAAAAAAATAAGATAAGAAATTGGGGGAGGAGAAAAATCAGATTTTAGTGGGTGGTTGAATGAATTGTAAGAAAAGGAACCTGAGAGAAATTAGTACAAATTACTCTTTCCCAAGCTTGTTCATATAGCTTTTATCTTTCCTTTCCACTGCTATCTACATGATCTATACAAGCTTTTTTCCTTTTTGTTTGTTGTTTGTTTGATTGCCTTTCCTTCTCTCTTTCTCACTTGCTCTATTCACTATTAGCATGCTAAATGCTGTCTGTGGATTCAGAGTTGAGGTAATCTTAAGTGACATTGAGGTATTGCACCATAAACTCAATTATTCAACTGAATGGAGAGGAAGCAATAATGCAGTTAAGAAAAATAATTTACTTGCATTTGGCACGTGTCAATGATGTTGCTCAATGAAACAGTTACTTTCCGAAGTATGATTTTCCTAGATTTATATAAAACTAATCCTTGTCACTTGGGCATAGGTTCAATAATGGTAGACAGTAAGATTAAATATAATTATGCTTCAAATCATTATGTAAGTCATGTACAAAGTATTTTCACCTAAAATACACATCCAGGAAATATTGGAAACCAGGTAAGTTTAGCTTTACATATTTGAAAAGATAGTATTTAAAACTTTAAAAATGATTTATTAATATAAGGTATGTAACAAAAGGTGCTCTGACTTTAGGAAGTTTAAAATATTTCTTGTATTTTTCATCATAGGTAAAACTAATATAGTCACTTACTTTCAATGTTAATGTGCGTGGAAAAGTAAAAATTGCATTTATCTCAACTATGTGGTAGAATTCAGAAGACTGAGAAATGATCAAGTACATTTATGTACTTCCCTTTACTGTTTTCTGAATTCTGGCTTTATCCTACTCTTAGGATAACTGAAATTACAATTAAGAAGAGTGAGGCATCATTGGTTGGTCTAATGGCCCTGCTATTTTTTGCTTTGTTTTGTTTTTTAATACCCTGCAATGGATATTTGCACCTAGATTTTGAGGGGCTGATTTCCGCAAGGGTATATTTGTTTTCTACATTTTTATTCTAGCATCTGGATAAGCTGCAAGGCATTTAAAGTGATCTCAAAGCCATTCATCCATTGAAACGTCCTGTTGTGACAGACATGAAAACAGGGAACTGTTTCATCAGCTTGAGGCACGTACATAAACTGCTTGTCCTAATGTTTTCACTTGAGCACAACTTTTATGATTCGTTTAAAAAAATTTTATCGGTTTAAATTAATTCCCTGAATCAGATACGAGTGGAGTCTCCTTTAAAAACACTATTCCTTGCTGCCCTGGGTCTGATGTAGATCGTGCCTCCAGTGGCGGCCCTGACTGCCTAGGAAATGGCAGTTGGCTAAGTGACACTGATTCTCTCCGCCTTGCCTGCCGCTTGAGAAAGAGGCACGTCCCTGCCGTGTGAGGTGGTGGAGAAAAAGGTAGTGAATTCGGATCCACCTGGGAGCGGGGAGTGGAATCTCCCGCTCTGGACAGCAGCAAGGTGGCAACCACAGCTGACCATGGAAGATTCCCACCGGAGTGACGCTTCGGAGACAGCACCTCAACCTGGTTTATCAGTTCAGGGAGCTCATATTTCTCATATTGCTCAACAGGTATCATCTTTACCACAAAGTGAGGAGTCGCAGGACTCATCTGATAGTATAAGTTTCTCACAGGAAGCTCATGGGATCCTAGCACGGCACCCATCTTATAGGAATTTTGAAAGGCCTATCTTCTGAAGATATTGCAGAAAAAGAGATGGAAAAAACCATGGAGTTTCTGCAGTCACTTCGATATCTGTTCCAACTCCCAACTTGCAGACTAGCACCAAACAATACATTGCCATTACCCCAAATGGAGCCTCACACCTGGCCAGTCCAGGCACAGGTGGAGTACAGGGACTTCAGACATTAACCATGACACATTCAGGCAGTACTCAGCAAGGTACAACAGTTCTCCAGTATGCACAGACTTCTGAGAGTCAGCAAATATTTGTATCCAGCAACAAACTGCATCAGGAGATATGCAGACAGATGAGGGTCTGAACCACACTTTGAGCTACCTCACTGCCACAAACTGGTGATTACCTCTCCTGTGACTCTTATATCTCAGACAACTAAGACAGATGACACCCAATTGAAAAGAGAAATAACGTTGATGAAAAACAAAGAAGTTGCTCAAGAATGTTGCAGAAAAAAGAAAGAATATGTGAAATGCCTGGAAAATCAAATTGCAGTCCTGGAAAATCCAAATAAAAAGTCTAATAGAAGAGTTAAAAACTTTGAATGATCTTTATTCCCATAAAAGTGTTTGATTCTTAAGAAAGAAAATGTTTTGTGGACTTGTCTAAAAACTGAATGGATTTTTTTTTATTTTAGTGGAGTTTTATAAATTTAAAGGTCAAAAATGAAGCTTCTATTTAAGCTTTTGCAATGCAAAGATAAATATCTTATGCAAGAGATCTGGTGACAGATGATAAAGTGGAAAATGACCTCAAGGAAGTTACTGGCACTACTGGAAGCTCTATAAAAATTAAACCTACCCAAGAAGCAGGAAATAAATTTTCACCAACTTGAATTTTCTAAATAACAATTGTTGTCTAAATCCAAAAATGGTAGATAAAATTTGGTAAATTGTATTTTTAAAAACAAATTAATTTACCCTATAGGTTTGCATTTCTTACTATTTCCTAAAATTTATATTTTTAAATTGTGTATATTTTATTTCTGCCAATGAATTCTAAATTACAATATAAAAGAAAAGCTAATATATAACTAAATATGTAAATTATTTGCTGTGATTACATGTACTTGTTCTATTGTCAAGTCTTTTAAATGAGATTATAAGTTTGTTTATTGGACTTAAGAGGGTTTTTTGAGACTGGGTTAAATTGTCTTTGAGACCTTAGAAAGGCGTCTAAGGTACATGAATTGAGTGTGGTGATTTTGTAACATTTTTTTTATCAGAATGGAAAGAGAACTGTTTAAAAATTTGATACTTTTAAATAGTTTGTTTTTTGGTTATTCTGGGAATGGTGATTTTCTACAAAGATATAATTGTTTTTTAATTCCATATTTTATATGCAGTTCAATATACATTACTTATTCTTCTGTGCTTTAATAGAATGAAATGTTTATAGGCCCTTGAGGTCATATTAGAATATTTTTTATAAACCTCTGAATACACACACCAGAGTTTTCCAAGAGGCTTTTATAATCAATTTAATATAAGTTTTTTAAGATTCTAAAATAGCACAATTATTAAAGCAATTTTATATTGCAGACAATTTTGTAATGTAGCGAATGGCATATTTATAAAAGTGATTGCTAATATATTTTTATAGCTAATCTTTATAAATTCTGAAGTTGAGTTTTTAATGATTATTTTGAATGTTTATATAGTTTGTTTAGTGACAAAAAATATTTTGGATCTCAGTGTATCATTTTTATATTATGGAAAGTAAAGTTTCCAGATTGGCTAATATTTTTTTTTAAGTTTTATATATTTATTTATTTTATTAGTTTCAGGTGTACAAAGCAATGTAATAGTTAGACATTTACGCCCCTCACAAAGTGATATGCTCTCCACCCACCACCATCTACTAACCCTCTGACATTGTATATAGCTGTTACAATACCATTGACTATCTTCCTTATGCCATATATATATATATTTTTTAATTATATATATATATATTTTTTAATTATAGCTGACATGCAATATTATTCTACTTCAGCTTCAGCTGTACAGCACACTGGTCATGCATCTACAGTGTATGAAGTGGTCTCCCTAATAAGCCCAGCGCCCATCTGGGACCCTACATAATCTTTATAACATTATTGATTATATTCCCCATACTGTATTCCATATCCCATGACTATATTATGACTACTAATTTGACTTTCTAATCTCTTCATCCTCTCCCCCATCCCCTCCTCCCTCTCACCTAGCAACCATCAGTTTTTTTGTCTCCTATATCACTGAGTCTATTTATGTTTTGTTTGCTCATTTATTCTGTTCTTTACATTCCACATATAAGTGAGATCATATGATATTTCTCTTTCTCAGTCGGACTTACTTAACATATCATAATATTCTCTAGGTCCATCCTAGTTGTTGCAAATGGTAAGATTTCATTCTTTTTTTATGGCCCAGTAACACTTATTGTATAAATGTACCACAATTACCTTTTCCAATCGTCTATTGATGGGCATTTCGGTTGTTTCCACATCTTGGCTATTGTGAGTAGTGCTGCCATAAACATAAGGGTGCATATATTTTCTTCAAATTAGTGTTTTGGATTTATTTGGATAGATACCCAGTAGTAGAATTGCTGGGTCACAAGGTAGTTCCATTTTCAATTTTTTGAGGAACCTCCATACTGTTTTCTATAGTGGCTGCACCAATCTGCAGTCCCACCAACAGTATATGAGGGTTCCCTTTTCTCCACATGATTGTCAACAGTTGTTGTTTGTTGATTTATTGATGATAGTCATTCTGACAGGAGTGAGGTGGTACCTCATTGTGGTTTTTATTTGCCTTTCTCTAATGATTAGTGATATTCAATATTTTTTCATATGTCTGTTGGCCATCTGTATGTCCTCTGTAGAGAAATGTCTCTTCATGTGCTCTGCCCATTTTTTAATTGGGTTGTTTTTTTTTTGTGTGTGTGTGTGTGGTGTGTGTATGTGTGTGTGTTGAGTTGTCAGAGTTTTTTATAAATTTTGGAAATTAGCCCCTTATCAGATGTATCATTGGCAAATATCTTCCCCTATAGAGTAAGATCTCTTTTTGTTTTATTGATGGTTTTCTTTGCTGTGAAAAACTTTTTAGTTTGATGTAATCTCACATGTTTATTTTTTCTTTTACCTCCTTGCCTGAGGGGATATATTAGTAAAATATTACTAAGGGTAATGTCTGTGAATTTACTTGCTATATTTTCTTCTGGGAGTTTTATGATTTCGGATCTTACATTTAAGTCTTTAATATACCATGCTCATGGATAGGAAGAATTAATATAGTTAAAATGTCCGTACTACCTAAGGCAATATATAGATTCCACACAATTGCTGTTAAACTACCAATGACAGTTTATCACAGAACTAGAAAATTTAATCTTAAAATTTATATCAAACCATAAAAGACCTCTAATAACCATAGAAATCTTGAGAAATAAGAACAAAGTGGGGGGTATCATGATACCTGACATCAAATCATACTACAAGGCATTACTAGTCAAAACAGCATGGTAGTAAAAGATGTTGACAGACATAAAGACAGAGATCAACAGTAACACTATCATAGTAGGGGACTTCAACACCCCGCTGTCACCAATGGACAGATCCTCCAGACAGAAAATCAACATGGAAACAGTGGCATTAACTGACACTTTAGACCAGCTGGATTTAATTGATATTTTTAGAGCATTTCACCCCAAAGCTATAGAATGTACATTCTTCTCATATGCACATGGAATATTTTCCAAGATAGACCACGTGTTAGGCCACAAAACCAGTCTCAATAAATTTAAGAAGATTGAAATCATATCAAGTATTTTCTCTGACCACAATGCTATGAAACTAGAAATCAATTACAAGAAGAAATCAGGAAAGCTCACAAATACATGGGGCTGAATGCCATGCTACTAAATAGCGAGTGGGTAAAAAATGAGATCAAGGAAGAAATCAAAAGATACCTTGAGACAAACGAAAATGAAAACACCACAACCCAAAATCTCTGTGATGCAGGGAAAATAGTCCTGCAAGGGAAGTTTATAGCAGTGCAGGCCTACCTAAAGAAGCAGGAAAATTTCAAATCAATAGGTTATCCTTACACCTCAGGGAACTGGAAAAATAACAGCAAAATAAGCCCAAAGGGAGTACAAGGAAGGAGATAATGAAGAACAGAGTGGAAATAAATGAAATAGAGACCAGAAAAACAATACAAAAGATCAATGAAACCAAGAGCTGGTTTTTTGAGAAGATAAATAAAATTGACAAACCTCTAGCTAGACTCATCAAAAAAAAAAAAAGAGGACTCAAATTAGTAAAATCAAAAATGAAAGAGGCGAAGTAACAACAGACTCCACAGAAATACAAAAAATCTTAAAAAATTACTATGAGCAATTATGTGCTAACAAATTTGACAATCTGGAAGAAATGGATAATTTTCTAGAAGCATACAACCTTCCAAAGCTAACTCAAGAAGAAACAGAAAACCTGAATCGACTGAATACCACCAAGGAAATTGAAACGTAATCAACAAGCTCCCAACAAACAAAAGCCCTTGACCAGATGGCTTCACAAGTGAATTTTACCAAACATTCAAAAAAGAATTATCACCTATTCTTCTCAAACTATTCCAAAAAACCCAGAAGGAGGGAAGGCTCTCAAACTCTTTCTATGAAGCCATGATCACCCTTAGTCCAAAACCAGACTAAGACAGTACAAAAAAGAAAAATTACAAGCCAATATCCCTGATGAACATAAATGCAAAAATCCTCAGCAAAACCTTAGCAAACAGGATTCAGCAATATATTAAGAAGATCATGGGCCGACCGAGTGGCGCGATGGTTAAGAACTCGCTTGGGATGCCAGAGGGCCCCGGTTCGGATCCCACATATGAGGGCCAGTGACACTGCCCTCTACAG
>NW_017732297.1:272606-274011 GCF_001890085.2 Hipposideros armiger | reverse complement strand
CAGTTAGTCTATGACAATGGAAGCAAGAATTTACATTGGGGCAAAGATAGTCTAATTAATAAATGGTGCTGGGAAAATTGGACTAATACATGCAAAAAAATGAAACTGGACCACCTCCTTATGCCATATACAAGAACAAATTCAAAATAGATCAAAGACTTAAATGTAAGACCTGAGACCATAAAACTCCTAGAATAAAATATAGGGTCTAGGGCCAGCTGAGTGGCATGTTGGTTAAGAGTTAGCTTGGGATGCCAGCTCTGAGCTGCAGGGCCCCAGTTTAGATCCCACATGAGGGCCAGTGACGCTGCGTCCTCTACAGCTATGATTGTGATTAACAGTTCGACCTGGAGCTGGACTGCTGTGAATCACTGGCAACAGTGTAGGCTACAGTGGGGCTGGCCATCAGCTGGTGTGAGCTTTTGTGAGCCACTGTAAATGGCCCATCCAGTGGCTGGCGACGGATCTGCCTCACCCGGGAAGAGCGCAATGATAATACCAATATGGGCCAGTAAAGCGACGTCCTCCACAGCTAGACTGAAGAACAAAAGGACAGCAACTTCTCTGTTCCCCTTATCTAATTCCCCAATGCTGTTCTCCTTCCCCAATTCCCCAATAAAATCTTTAAAAAAAAAGAAAAGAAAAGAAAAGAAAATATAGGGTCTAATTTGCAGACATTACCTTGAGCAATATTTTTACTGATACATCCTTGTGGGCAAGGGAAGTAAAAGAAAAAATGAACATATGGAACCACATCAAACTTAAAAGTTTTTTCACAGCAAAGGAAACGATCAACCAAACAAAAAGGAAGCCTACTGAATGGGAGAAGATATTTGTCAATGAGATATCTGATAAGGGGCTAATTTCCAAAATTTATAAAACACTCATGCAACTCAACATCAAAACAACAAACAACCCAATTAAAAAATGGGCAGAGGATATGAAGAGACGTTTCTCTAAAGAATAAATACAGATAGCCAACAGGCATATGAAAAAATGTTCAACCTCACTAATCGTTAGGGAAATGCAAATAAAAACCACAATGAGATACCACTTCACTCCGGTCAGAATGGATATCATCAATAAATCAACAAACAAATACTGGCGAGGTTGTGGGCAAAAGAGAACCCTGGTGCACTGTTGGTGGGACTGCAGACTGGTGCAGCTACTATAGAAATCTGTATAAAGGTATCTCAAAAAACTGGAAATAGAACTACCTTATGACCCAGCAATTCCACTCTTAGGTATTTATCCAGAAAAACCCAAGACATTAATTCGGAAAAATATATGCACCCCTATGTTCATTGTGGTGCTATTCACAATAGCTAAGACTTGGAAACAATTGAAATACCCATCAGTAGATGACTGGATTAAGAAACTTTGGTACATTTACACAATGGAGTAT
>NW_017732297.1:254484-271341 GCF_001890085.2 Hipposideros armiger | reverse complement strand
ACAACTAGACTGAAGAACAAAACGACAGCAACTTGTCTGTTCCCCTTCCCCCAATTCCCCAGCACTGTTCCCATCCCCCAATTCCCCAATAAAAAAATCTTAAAAAAAAAAAGAAGCAAGGATTTATATTAGGTCAAAGACAGTCTATTTAATAAACAGTCTGGGAAAACTGGACAGAGGCGTGCAAAAAAAGAATGAAACTGGAGCACGTTGTTATACCATATGGAAGAATAAACAGTTTATCCAAAGTTCAAAAATCTTGTCAGTACATAGTGTTTAACCTCTGTATTGCAATTTGTATAAACTTTGAAATTGTACTGCAAAGCTATTGTATACTTCTTATACAGTATGTATCATATTGTCTATGAAATTAGACATTTGATAAAATTAAGTTTGCTGTATGTAAAATACATTGCTTGTTATATAAACGACAAGCAAAAAAAGCAAACAACAACAAAAACACTGTATTGCACAAGTTGTATGTGCACACACTGTGAAATAACAACTCATTTCTGTGTCTGTATGGACACTATGTGAAAACGTACTTCTAAAATCTGCTTATATGTGCACTGGGAATAGATTGATTATTTGTGGTTGGGATGACTTTGCATGATATCAGCACTATCAATACTTACCTTTTGGTTGGCTGAGTGGCTCAGTTGGTTAAGAGCTTGCTCAAGAGTTTGAGCTCTGAGCAACAGCAGGTTGAGTCCTGGCCCGAGCTGAGCTGCCACTGTGCTGCCAACAGGTGGCAAGATGAGTCAGCTAAAAAATAAAAATAAAAAAAAATCTTACCTTCTTTGTCTGGATACCATGTACATAAAAAGCATGAAAAAACAAAGAAATAATTGAAACAGCTTTTATTGGAAAATATGGAGTAAATATTATTTCTTAGTATAGTTGAGTATTCTTTTACCATATTTCTGACAAACTTTGGTATGTGTTTTACGATGAAGGAATATTTTGCCAGTGAAGGTGATTAATAAGATTTGTGTATAGGTTTCTATGAAAGAAGTAGAAAATTCTTTCAGAGAAGAAACTAGAGAAGATCATGAAGAACCTGTGCAACATGTTGCAAAATTTTATCTTTTTTTTGCAAGTGGAGATTCACCAAAGAGTTTAAAAACAGAAGTGGCATTTACATGGTCAGATTTACATTTTTGATAATTCATAAGATGATAGTTTTGAGGACTGACAAACTTGTAGTGAGCCTGAAGACAAAGAAACAGATATAATTGTAACATCCCAGGAGAAATAATGAGATGCATAGGCAAGATGGGCTCTAATCAAAGGAAGATTAAAGAAATAAAATCAAGTGTCCTTATTAACCATTAATTGAATGAGAGAGGTGTCCAGAATAAATCCCAGGTTTTTGTCTGGAATAGACAAAAGTAGTAAAGAATGATGCTTCTATTATTACCCAAGAGGAAAGATGGGAAGTTGTCTATGCAATATCACGTGGAGGTTATTTAGTGGTTGAATAACTAGCACAGGGGCCCATGTCCCTCTCAGAATAGAAATCAAGAGAGTAGGTGAAGCAGTTTGCACAGAGAAAGGTATATTAAAGTGAAAGCTTGATGCACCAAGGGAGCGTGCTCCGAAGGAGAACGGATGTCTCCCGGAGTTCTATGGGCATAGAGTTTTTATGGGCACTCAGGGAATAGGGAGAGCAGTTCCACGAATTGGGTTGCCACACACTTTTTGGACTTCTATGGGCCACTCGGGATCTGTCATGGCACTGGTGGGTGAGCTTATTATGGTAATGAGGACAGGTCATTCAAAAGACAATTCCTCTAACTGGTGTGCAGGGACCGGTTTGGGGGACCTTTCCTAAATCTGATTACTTCTCTTTTGCTGTTATGCTCCTACAGTTCTTGTTTCATATTGGTGGGAAAGTTTGACTTAAGGTTGCTTCCCTACAGGCAGGTTTTGGCTACATGACTACCAACCATATTCTGGCTACATGACTACCGACCACAGTTGGCTATACAGACCAGAAACATAGGATCGCATTTTGAGGTGGAAACCATCTTTGAGAACCATTCACCTACAGGTTGTAGTAATTAAATATTGTATGGTTTTGAAAGGGCATATAGAGCAAGAAACAATAAAACTGAATATAGACTCCACTGATAAATAAATCACAAATAGAAACAATACAATTGGATTTATAAAAATCATAGAATTATTGCTCCCTTCTTGGTAGAGATAGAAGATGGCTAGAAACAATGATAATATCATCATCTCCATTTTAGTTTATTTATAAACAAATGGCATACAATGATTTTTTTCTGTGAACAGAAATATTGAAACACGTAGATGGGCAATCAAAACTAGTCAATATTAATTCTGTATTCTAGCAAACTTCTTGGCACAGTCAGATGAGTCATTCCACTAAGAGCTGCTTCTTATACTTAAATTATTAGTTTCTACAACCATCTCAGCCTAATATTTTCTCATGGAAACTAGGGCGAAATATCTGGAGAACTTGATGCTGTCAAGAATTTCCTATCTGAGATAATGAATCTCACCAAGAAATGAGGGAGACGAGTTCCTTGTGGGATGGTTCACTTAATGAAGGATGTGAAATCCTTAACCAAAAAAGACATTTTAGAAGCAATCTTTAATTTTTTTTTGCCCACCGGACTTTTACTCTCACCCTAACCCACCCCAATCCATCACAAATACACTTAAGCTTGTAATTGATGGAAATGCTGTAACTGTGCAAAGCTATTTTCTGTGAAAAAATATTATAATACATTAAAATGAAATTAATGGCTAGAAATTTAGATATAACATTACTTTTACAACAAATATCTTTTAAAATATTTTCCTTGATTTTTAAATTTAATAGTCATTATATAATTTATTCTACTTATTTCTATATATTATTTCATTCCATGTTTATTTCACTCCTCCTATACTTCTACTTTCCCATCTTCTAGTTCTTAACTTCACTTTGCAATCTTTAATATTTTGTTTTAGAACAGAAGTAATAACATTTAAATTATTGGTTTTGGTGTATAAACATAAAATCAAAGTTTAAGGTCCTGTCATTCTGAAAACTTAAAGATCAGTTTTTTAGATGTTGTCTACTTTCTTTAGTTCCTTGGTTACTTTATCTTCTTCAGTTTTAGCTCACTTTGGATCAGACTAGAATAATTAATATATTTTTCTATATATCTTTATTGCATATGATTATTTTTCACTCTAGAGGGAATAAACCTGCAGATGGCAGATATGTTGTTTATGACCGAAGCTTTGATTATTGGATAAATTATAAAATTACTGAAGATATCCCTATCTTCTACTATCAGAGTAAGGTGTAGAAACAGTTTCCTGTAGGGAAGACTAAAAAGTGGCCATTAGTGTCTCCTAAGTGGGAGATAAACTCTGTTCTCTGTAGAATTTTGCCACGCTATGGGTACAAATTTATGATGGCCACTTGTCAGACTGTTGCCTTGTGCTGAAAAAGGCAATTCCATGACCATATCATGGTGTCAATGTAAACGTATATATGTACTTTTTATCAGCATCAAAATTCCCCCAATTATGATATTGCCACTTATATGACCCATTGAAATACAGCCTCCCATAGCTTCTAATAGGGAAGAGCAAAGAAGGCATGAAATTTATCAGAGTGGCATCTATATAGTTCCAGGGTTTAATTTTGACATCAAAGGAACAAGTGTACAGATGTAGATGGTTGCTGGGTGGAGCTGGAATCCAGTTACCAGAATGTTGTGTCTGTGCAATATGTGTACACATTCTTCACAGCTGTGCCTTTATTAAAGGGATCCCGGAGACACACTTGGTTATTAGCCTTAAGTGACAGAATGTTCACAACCCCTGGGAGCCTACATTTTCTCCTCAGATCCATTAAATAACATCAGCACAGACGTTTCAGTTATAATCTGCACAGAACATTATTCCAGTGTTCTACTTGCAAACCCCACAAGGGCTCTCATTCACTATATCTGTCATGTATTTCCAATCCCAATTTTGGTCTGGTTAATTATTTTGTTCACTAAAGAGTATTAATAAATGTTTAATCTTTCATTTTGGGAGAAATACTCAATGTTGTATTTTCAAGAATCTTGTATATCTGTCATTGTTTTTTCGTTTGTCTGCTCCCAGAGACAGTAATTTATTTAGGTGTAGAATCCTTGGGATAGTACCCTTTCCACTCTAAACATTGCAGATACTAATTATACTGTTTGAGTATCTCCTGGAATTTAATGATGTAGGTAAAATTCTGAAGCTGCTCTGATTCTGATTTTGTATAATACATAACTTTTTTGGGTTTAGATGTAAGATTTTGTTGTTTAGCTCTGAAATCATAATTGTCCAGTGCAGGCAGATTTTCTTCTATTTTACCTTTAATTCTCAATTTTGTTTAAATTACTGTGGCCTTTTCTTTGGAAAAACTCCTTTTCAACTTGAACATTCTTTTTACTCTATTCTGTCTTTATCCCTCATAATATTTTTACCACTCCTTAGTATTTCCTCATATTCTGAGAAATATTCTCAACCTTGCATTTGAAAAATTTTCTATCAGTGAATAAGTTTTCATCTCCCAATATTTTCTCAAAGCAGATTTTTAAAATATATTTTTACTTTTCAATTACAGTTGACATATAATATTATTTTAGTTTGAGGTGTTCAACAGTGATTAGACATTTATATCACTTATGAGGTGATCAACCTCAACAAATATACCATCCATCTGACACCATACACAGTTATTACAATATTATCGACTATATTTCTTATGCTATACCCTACATCCTCATGACTACTTTGTAATTACCAATTTGTACATCTTAATCTCTTCCCCTTTTACACCAACCTCCCAACCCCCCTCCCATTGGGCAACCATCAAAATGTTCTCTGTATGTATGAGTTTGTTTCTGTGCTACCTGGGCTTGTATGTCTATTTCCTTCACCAGGTTAGGGAAATTTTCTGTCATTAATTCTTCAAATACATTTTCTAATTTTTGCTTTCGCTCTCTTTTCCTTCTAGACTCTATGATGCAAATGTTCATATGCTTGAAGTTATCCAAGAGGCCCCTTAAACTATCCTCATTTTTTTGGATTTTTTTTCTTTTTGCTGTTCTGATTGGGTGTTTCCTGCTACCTTATTTGCTAAATCACTGATTCCATCCTCTGCTTTATCTAATCTACTGTTGATTCCCTTTCATGTGTTCTTTATTTTAATTATTGTATTCTTCATTTCTGACTTGTTCGTTTTTATGTTTTCTATCTCCATTTTTATGTTTCCTATCTGTTGTTGAAATTCTCCCTGAGATTACTGAACATTAGTATAACCAGTGTTTGGAACTCTGCATCTGGTAGATTGTCTCCACTTTATTTAGTTCTTTTTCTTGAGCTTTGTTCTGTTCTTTTGTTTAGGGCATGTTTCTTCATCTTCTTATTTTGGCTACCTCCTGTGTTTGCTTCTATGTATTAGGTAGAGCTGCTATGTCTCCCAGTCTTAGTAGAGTGGCCATATGTAGTAAGTGTCCTGTGGGGCCCAGGGGCATAGTCGCCCTGGTCACCTGAGCTGAATGCCCCAAGCGTGTCCCTTGTGTGGGTTGCATGTGCCTTCCTGTTGTAATTGAGCCTTGTTACTGTTCACATATCAATGGAAAGGACTGACCTTCAAGCTGATTGGTTGTGAGGACTGGCTATGACTACAGTGGAGGGGCTGTTGTGCAAGGGCTGACCGTACAGAGTAGGATTCACTTTAGCAGGACTCTGGTACCTGCCAAGTCAGCCTTTCGGATGTTTGTTTACAGAGTCCAAAAGGTGGTCCTAAGTTGGGTCCACAGGGCGTGCCAGTGCCACGGCCTCCTAAGAGGAGCCCCAACACAGGCCAAGTTCAGCCACAGCCTGTGCCCTGCCCAGGCCCACCTGGGATGAGCCACAAAACAATCTGCAGATGTCTTCCACCTTCTCTGGGCTTAGAGCTGACTGGGAGAGGCTAAACTGAGTCCAGCTGATGCTAATCCAGGCCTCGTGCTGCTTAGTAAGAGGTACGGGTCCACTGAGGCCAGATGCTACTTGTATGGGGCCCTTTAAGAGGAACATCTGGTACTCAAGCAGCCCTCCATCTCACCCAGGCACAGTCTCTGCTGGTTTCCACAGCCAGAATTTGTGGGTACTTCACAGCACTGGAACACCAGGCTGGGAGGCCTGGTGTAGGGCTAAGACTCTTTGCTCTTCAGAAGGGACTGCCACACATAGCCTGTCTTGATTTTTACCAGCCCATTTCATGTCTCTGCCCCTCCTACCAGTCTCAACCTGGCTTCTTCTGTGTGTTCTTCGTTGTAAGACTTCTGTTTAGCTAGACTTCAGGTGATTCTCAATGATGGCTTCTCTGTAATTTAGTTGTAATTTTGATGTGGTTGTGAAGCAAGCAAGTACAGCATTTACGTACTCAGACATCTTGACTGGAAAATGCCTCCAAGCAGATTTCAATTTTGCTATTGTGATTTTTATTTTTTGGATTTTCTTATTTCAGTCAATTTGTACATTGTATCCTTCCTCTTAACCATTGTATAGAAGCCATTACTGCTTTAATTTTATTGAACATATGGGGAAATATTAAAATTTATTTTAACCTCTACTAATTTATACTCAGAGTCATAATTTTCCTTAAAAATTTTAGAATTTTCTTTTTTAATTTCTGGTATCAGCTTTAATTTTGTTGTTCTTCCTCATAGTTCTCATTCTGCTCTCCTTTTTTCTTTTATCAATGGAAAACAATTCTTTTAGACTCTTCTGCCAACAAACAAAGTCAATGGAAAGTCATTTAGTCTCTTAGTATTTGCCTATGTATATTTGGATTTGCCTACTTGGATATAAAGCTGGAGGTTAAATTGATAATTATACATACTAGATTTATCCAGTCATCTTGTGTGGCACTATTAACTTAGGTACAGTCATCAGTTAAAGCTGCCTAGTTCTTTGTGTTTAGTGGGAAGTATGCTGCTATCTACACTTATTTATGTCCAGGAGCAATTTATAAAAGGCAGTACCCTCACACAAGTCCACACCCAACCTGAGCTTTTTTCAGCACTCTTCTTTTTAACTTTGCCCCAACAGATGCAATTTTATATCTTAGGATGTAATTATTTTTTTTAACCATTTCTCCTTTCCCTATCTATGTTTATATTGAGAGTTGCAGTCCCTGAATACAAATTAAATTAGAAGGTACAACTGACAATGGGGAGGGAAGAAAAAGTTTTTGGACATCTCAGAGTAGAGTATCTATGGCTAAAAGAAGGCTAAATAATTATCAGTTATTGGAATATCTACATATCCTAAGTCTAATTATTTTTCTACATTCTTCTATTTTTATAATCATTTATTTAAGTATAGTTGGCATATAATTTATATTAATGATAGGTGTACAATATAATGATTTGACATTTATATACCTTGCAATGTGATTGCCACACTAAGTCTAGTCATCATCTGTCACCATGCAAACTTATCACAGTATTTTTATTGTCTATCTTCTCCTTCACCTTTTTTACCCATCTCACCAACTCCCTTGCCTCTGGCAAATATCAGTTTGACCTCTGTTTCTATGAGTCTGTTTTTCTTTAATTATGTTTATTCATTTGTTTTGTTTTTCAATCACAGATTCCTAAAATATAGGCTTTATTTTATATTTTGATACTTTTTTATCTCAACCTGTTTTACTATCTGTTCTATTTTTTAAATAAGGAAACTATTATTTTGTATTTTACTAAGAAAACAAACTTATTTCATGTGGGTGTAGTTAATTTATTTCAGCACTATGCTTTTCCTCATAAAATTCAGGCCAGTTTTCATCCTTTTCAGTACTTCAGAAGATATAAGCCATTCTAACTGTCTTGTTAAAACTCATATTTGAATAAAGAATATTTACAAGCTCAATCTTGGAGGTATATGCATTTCCTTTCTCTCCTTTCTATTACATATAAATAGTTGCAGATTCCCTTAGAACCTCTGACAAGATTGTTAGATGATGTGTCCAGCTAAGCTTTTAGCAGTACTAGTTGAAGAAAAAAAATCAATTCCCCTTTGTACAGGTAAAGGGCCTATCTAAATCTTCCAAGCAAATCAAATGACATACTTAGGTTAAAATTTGAGAAAAAGATGTGATTTACTTTCCATTGCAAAAATCGAGGTAAGCTAAATATTTTTGCAAGCTTTAAGCACATCTTACCTTCTGTTGAGCATTTCCCTTCTTTTTAAGGTCAGTGTTTACTCTTAGGAACCTGGTCTTGTATCCTGAAAAAGCTAGAAAATGGCCCATTAAGAGCCCTTGACAATGAGTTATCAAAGATAGTAGCTAGAAGGAGGCCAATTCCTTAAAATTGATCTCCTAATAGTCAATACCCTGAATGGCTGCTTCATCTTTTAATAAAACCATTTTTCTAATTTTAACCAACTTATAGATTTACCAACATTACACCATGAACTATTTATAAGGCAATTTGGATAATGTCAACACTTTCACTGTTGCCCTTTGGTCTCCCATCTTTTTGGAATTAGTACCGAGATATTTAGGGAGGAAAAAAGTAAGGCCAACCAAAAATGTCCTAGAAACCTTCAGTATCCCATTGAATTACTGTGTTAATTAATATGAATGACACTACACTTTATAATGAATATGAGTAAAAGGAAACCTTATAAATAATTAAAAGTAAAAAGTGAGTTAACTGAAGTGTCTATTTGGCAATTGGGTTTCTGTGAATTGGCTAATTGGGCTTTGCTAAATTACCTAGATTTAATAGTAGCTCAAAACACTAATTCTGAAATTATTTTCATGTTCTGCAGGCTTCTGCTTCTCCCACAGATAAGGCCTACATCATCCTGATTGGCAAATGTCTCCAAGTTAGACAAGTCCACTGGTTTTAACTGAGACAAAATTTTTCATACTTCAGTTATGTATTTTTGCTTGAAGATACAAATCTCATGGGCAATTCTTTGCTTTATTTCTAAATATTTTTCTATTTTTGAAAAACTTTGTAAAATCCATGTTTGGACACTGAAATGCCCAAAATAGTTATAATTATCTAGAATTTTTTTCTACATGTTTTTAATTTGGGTATTACCATGGATATATTAATGAGAAATGAAGAAACAGAATGTTTTACATTTTAGAGTGTTACTTTTATTTAGGACACTAAATTTTTACATGTTGTAATACTTGCATTTCTGTAAATTTTTTCTTTAATTTCTTCACCATGTTTTATTAAACATAATGTATTCTTTTTTTGAGGAATGTTTAGACCAAAAAATATATATATTCATATTTTAAACCTAAAGGCATGCATTCAAATTTAATGAATATATAAAATTGACCTCTGAGAAAAGATAATATTTGATTAAATATTAGTTGGAAATTTTGCTGTGCCAAAATATTAATTGAATAACATATCCTCAACTTGGTGATTGCTGTTAGATACCTAGACAAGAATATTAGAACATTTTGAAAGACTGCCTTATATTTGTTACTGTTACCAGGACAACATCTCACTATTTACGGTAGCTGGCGTTACAAGTTCATTGATGAAGGAAAAGGTCAGAAAGGCTGGATGTAACTTAGGAGATTTTATTAACTCCATAGCTAATGAGCTTCACAGAAACCATGCTCCCTGATTTCTCATGCCCATCTCAAAGAAGTACATTTATTTTTTTTAAATCCAGGATTAATAAAGTCACACACACAAATACGTATGCAAACACACACACACACACACACATACACATGCAATCTCTTCCATATTTGATATCTTTAAACTAAATTGTGGAAATGGTCTATGGAAACCCTTTCTGTCTTCTAACATGAGAAGTTACTTTACTACCTAGCATGTTATTCTTCAGTACTGTATTAGTCAGCTCTGGCTGCCATAACAAAGTATCACAGACTAGGCAACTTAAACAACAGACATTTATTTTCTCACAGTTCGGGAGGCTGGAAATCTGAGATCAGGGTGTCAGCATGGACAGGTTCAGGTAAGGGCTCTCTTCCTGGCTTGCAGATGGCCACTTTCTCACTGTGTTTTCACATGGTTGAGAAAGAGAACAAGTAAGCTCTCTAGTATCTCTTCTTTTTATAAGGGCTCTAATTCCATCAAAGGGCTTTATTCTCATGAACTCATCTAATACTAATTACCTCCCAAAGGCACCATCTCTAAATATTGGGGGTTAGGGCTTCAACATATAAATTTTGGGGCACACAAATATTCAGCCCATAACACGTACCTACCTTAAGTAATATAGTACTTTAACTAGATATGAATAGATAGATATTCTAACACTAAATCCTTGTCCATATCATCATTCACCAATAGAATTTATTGATGAAAATATTCTATATCTGCACTGTAAAATGAGAATTTTAACATTACTCAGTCAATTAAAACACGAATAAAACAATATAAAATTGTGAGAAAATGTGTCATAATAGTGGCAAGGTAAACATTAATGTAAATATTAATTTTTAAAGTACAATTGTAAGTGTTTATGGGATATCAAAAAATGTAAATGTTACCTAATAGTAACCTAAAACAAATATTTTAAAAGCATAAGAAAAATATCCTGCAATAACACTTATTTTGACTAATTATTAACATACGTGTATTCATATGTATGCACAAATATTCATTTATAATTAAATTTATAATTATAATTATAATTAAATGTAAAGCATAGTTAAAATACCAGCTCATTATACAAGCGTGATGATACCTCTACATTTTGCAAGACTGCTCTTTGGGCTACTTTCAATTCATCCTTCAGTTGAAGGCTATCTCAACTCTGAAGAAAGAAAACAAGGATTTTATAGTAATTCTAAAGTTTGTAGAATTATGCATGTATTTCATGCCAATTACATCATTTTGGAAATACAGAGCAACATAAATTTCAGGTATGGCATTATCGCCTGAGAATATAACAATGAAAAGAATTACTTCTTGAATTCCAAGAAAATCATAGTCTAGCTAAAGAAATATACATGTAAACAAAGAATATACAAATACAAAATTGTGAGTGAAATAATAAGGCTATACCCAGGGTTCAGTGGTGATACAAATGAAAGGGGATTAGTATATTCTATACATGCGATATAAGGATGGCTTCCAGAGAAAGTTGTGAACTTGCTTATTTTACCAGTCACTGATCAAATATTTCTACAGGCATTCCCAGGCAGAATTAGTTACCCTATTTTTGTACTGCTATATCTTAACAATATACTTAGTGTAATGGTTTTTATTCAGCATTATTATTAATGATTGCCTTTTCTTATTTAAATAATGAATTCCTTGAGGTAGTATAGCATTTCCTTTTTTCATTTGTGTATATCCAATACCTAAAGTTGAAAAAGTTGGAAAGTGCCAGTGTTTGATATATATTATATATAATATATATATTCAATATTCAAGTGAGTAATATATATTCATATATTCAGCATACATACTTAGCAAAATATATATTTGTACTTTAGTTTCACTAAACATCACTAATTTGAAATCAAGAGAGGACAAAATATTAAAATATGACTCATGAAAATAATTAAATATATTTAAATTACACTGTTTTCCATTTCATTATGACAAAATATTTGAAGCATTTTCATATTATTTATAAGTTTTAATATAGTATGAATTAATGAGATTTTACTAGACTATATTCTGAAGGAATACTTTTATTCCATTCTTCCCATTAAATAAATGGTGTTTATCTTCATAAAATTAAATGTGTAGATGCTCATTTCTTACCACAGGATCGACTTCAAAATTATGTAAAATAGGGAAGAATGTTCTTCATCAAACATTATGAACAGAAGTGTTAAAGTTGAGAATATACTTATCAGAAGCTTTATATATATGTATGGATCAGTGGGGGGAAAAGAAAACAACCACTCCAAACAAACAAAAAAATCCTTTTTTTTAAATGAATGAAATAACATAGTACCATATATAAAAATAAAATGGATAAGTTTCACATACCGCAAAATTGTACTCAATGAAATCACTATAATCTTCTCAAAGATAGACATTTTAATATTAATATAAAATATATGTTTCATCCTAGTGCTATGAATTTTTAAACTAATTCTAATATGAACTTGCTTATTCTTCAGGTCTCAGTTAATTCAGTACTCAATGTCACAGAATTTGGAGGACTTGTTGCAGAGATGGTAGGTAAAGATGCAACAATGGCCCTTGAAATTACCTTTGAAATAAACATCTGTCATCGAGTAAACATGCAAACTGGTTTTATTCAGCTAGTGAACATAAGCAATTGACCGTTTAAAATCTCAATATCTCAGCAATTTAATTTTTTGTCTTTTTATAGACTCACGTAAAACACATTGTCCTGCCATTAGCTAATAGCCTGAACAATTTCATTATTGTTCATTCTGAGTTGTAGGTGCATAAACTACACATCAGATAATACAGTACAGGTGTTCAAAATGTAAATATTGAAATTCCCTTAAATATAAAATTAACACAGCAGACTATAAAAGGTTTGTTACACCAACTTTCTTCAAGGTAATCAGTTCTTCCTGTGCCATGTGCTATGGCAGTAAAAAACTTAACTGGTATCTCTTGTCTGGAATCCTAAGAAAACTACAGCTGTTCATCAAGAACATTTTAGTTTTTACCAGAGCTGCAGCTGTAACACACATAATTCATGTGGTACATTGGAGCTGTCCATCTGTTGGGTGCTATATTCACGGTCGACTAATCATCTGTAATAGAATTCCTGCCTAGTTGTTTGTGCATAATACCATATTCTAATGACTCCAGATCATTCATCCTGCATGGGCTTAGAGCAAAACATCATGTTACTTCCTCTGGAGAAATGCTCTGAAAACAATATTAGAAAGTAATTTCATTAGAAGCAGAAACAAAACCCCAGACATTTCAAAGTGTTTACGCGTATCTTCGTATCAATCAACAAACTGCTAACGTGGACTTATACAGCTTTAGATCTACATGGAGATGTAGTGTTCCTGAGGTCTGATAATAGATAATGATAACCCTTAACATTTATTGAGGGCTCATTATAGGTCAAGTATAGTCTAACAACATATAGATATCAACTCATGCAAGAATACAACAAATTTTTTTACATCAGTGGTATTATATTGATTATACTAATTATACTAATTTAGACTGTTATTACAATTATCCTAATTAGCACACTCTTATTATTAAATTTTAAGAGGAAATAGCAACTGGAAAAGAGGTACAATTATTTGTCCTATCTAATTATTCACTCATTCAGTAAGCACTTAGTTTTAATTCACAGATTCTGTACTCCAGCTATTTTGATGGAAGCTCAGATAACAATAATGGGCAAATTGACTTGGGTTCTATTGTTCTTATATAGCAAAGAAATTATAATATAATGTGATAGCAGGAGTAGAGAATATTGTCTATGTATAACTAACCCATGTACTGTACTGGAAATCATTTGTTTTTGTTGACTCGGTGTGTCTATTTCTGTTAATTTGGCAACAACATCTCACTTTGTTTAGGAGAATCACCCCTTCAGTACTTTCAGCTGACATGGTTTGAAAGCAAACACACCTACCCTCCGATATCAGGGATAAACATACAAACTATGCCTGGCCAATTAGAACCTTCCATCTTTCTAGTCACAGTGATTAGTTTAGATGTATGAGCCAAGTCAACCAACAAGACATAATCTTTGGATCTTGTTAAAATCAGGAGGAAAGGAAAGTTTGTTTTTCCTTTCATCCAGAAATTAAGAGGATACTAACCTGGAACTGCTAGAGTCCTTAATACTGAGAGAGTTGCCGAGGAGATTGATCCGCCAGCACAGAAGAAGAAAGGTGAGCATATCAGGGCCAGAGAGACCAGATCCTGGTAGCATTATTGAAGGATTAGATCCAGCTGTGCTTTGAGCCATTTCTGGCTCTGAACTTTTAGTTATATTAGTAGAAAAACAAACATTTCTATTTCCTGACCCACTTTATTCTGGTTCTCTGCCCCTTGCAACAAAAAATCCTGATGATTACACACACACAGGGCCAAGGCCTGGAGATTCAGGGAAAAACACTGAATCTCACACGTGAAAACACATGTAATTAAGCAGATGAAAAAGGGAGGAAGAAGCTCAAAGGAAAGGATGAGGGTACAAAAAAGAATCACATTTTTGGAACCTGGATATGAGGTGAAGGATACACTGCAAATACTCCTCAAATCTTTAATAACTATGCAGAGCCATCTATGTGCTGAGTGTATTAGCTGATGGCTAAACAGTGCTAATTAGGATAAAGAAAGTCCTTATTCTCACGAAGCTCAGCATTTATCAGGTGAGCTTGAAATCATGCAATACATGACAATGTTCAAACAATCTAAATCTCATTATTACTCTAACTTAGAATTTGAGAGAATAACGGAAAGAATTTCAGCTGGACATAAAGTTCAAATCCTGTGGTGACTGGCAAGTTGTTTTGGTGGTTAGTTGTATGGATCTGATCTTCAGAAGCTAGTTTTTGGCCACACACACAGCCAGTGACTCAGCCATACAGAAAACAAACTTCCTGACTCCCAGATTGATTTCTTTCCACAACATTACTCATGAGCATATCAGAATTAATAACCATTATTTACTTTTACAAGCTTCAGAAAATGCCAGCAATCATTGAGAACCTCAGATGTTTTATTTTCTTATTGATAATCACCCCAAAATCTCTTTGCACTAAATGAACAAAAATGTGAACTCACCTTCTTAGTCCTCTCTGTCTCTTTCATTTCATACCTCGTACATATTTCTTCTTTATGTGTCTCTGCTTTTTCCCACTATTTAGTCAACTACCTTAACTTCTTTAAATTTGTGACTAATATTAATAATAATAAGGTAAAATTTAAAGTATTCATATGAGCCATCCATGGGATTATAGAACTGGTCATTCTAATAAAAAATTTTCATTTTCTCTTCCGTTGATATTAATTGCCTGATTACATAAAGATCTTAGTCATTTTAATGACAAAATGACATATAGTCAGGTAAAAGTCTAAAATGAGATTTAGGAAACTGAACAAACCTATGCTAATAATAATGTCTTATTTTGTTATTAAACAAGAACACAATTTTGTTTCAACCGTCGAGAAATCACTGCAACTTCCAGAAAAAATTATTAATTTAGTTAATTTGTGACAAATCAGTCCAACAACATAGTTTATGATACTTTAAAATTCTTTATTGTGCTCCTCAAAATGTTTAAAATGTAAACAAATTTGCTTTATCACCAGTTTTCTAGAAATATCTAAATAGCACAGATTGAAACAAATTTCTCATATATTTTTACAAGTTTTCCAGGATCTCATTTAGTAGTTTTTATACTTAGGCTACGGAGGATAGCTTAGGCTTGCCTAGATATTATTAAGCTATTGTTTAGAGTATGCTTCAGGATTTAAAATGTTGGAGGGAGATCTAGTATTCATTTTCCAACAATACTTTAGAGGCTCCAGTTAGTCTAACACTGACAGTTACATTTAATACTTTCCCAAAGTAGTATCCATGAGTGCACATTTATCTATTTCATGATTTTTACATGACAGATGAAGTTTCCTACATTGCATTAATTCATTTCAGTAATTACATTATACTTAATATAGCACTAACACTAATATGAATCAGGAGGCTTCTGTGAAAAACAAAATAAAACAAAATCTCTCTGCCTGTTTGCTCCCTCATTATCACTGCCCTTGCTGGTTCATTCTAATCTATCAGTTGATGAAATAATATGAAATAGCAAGTTTCCTCTCTGGAACACCTCTTGTCATGCCACAATCTCTCCCTAAGTGATATAATCTCACCGCATCTTCAAACACCTCCAACTGTTCACCATATTTAAATCTCCAACCTTAACCTCTCTTCTACAATAAAGACTTGGCTATACAGCACCTCAGATTTAAAATCTGCAATGTAAACCTTATGATCTTTGTCATCTAAACATGTTCCTCATCCAAATAGCAGCATTACTCATCTATTTGCACTGCCAACCATCTCGGAGTTACCACTGATATCTATGTTTCCCATCCCTACTCTATTCAATCTCTCCCACACATTACCTCCTAAATATCTCTCAAGTTTAATTAGTTTCATCTCTGCTCTCACTACCCTAGACCACAGCTCTAATCAACTCTCACAGAGATGACTTCTTGTAACACCCTTTGATTTGACAATGTTGAATATTCTGGTCTTCTCAAATCCAAATTCTGGTCTCCATGTCAAATTTTGCTAACAAAAGTTAAATGGCATTTATTGCTTATAAGAAAAAGGAAGCAAAATCTGTACAGAATGTTTTCCTGGTCACTGACGTTTTTTGTTTTGTTTTTGTTTTTTTCTCTTTTTTTTCCAGTTACTATGCAAGATTATACATTTCACAATGGCTAGAGTAAAATAGTTTCCATGCCCCATGATGATCTTATAATATAATGTATGAGGTTTGACATGTAAGTTCATGAGCTTGTTGCAGTGGTGTTTCTAACCTTTTTTTGATATCACAGAGATTATTCATTATAAATTTGTACCAACTGGACAAACAATTAACCAAGTTTACTATTTGGAAGTGCTGAAAAGGCTGTATGAAAAAGTTAGACAAAAACAACCTGAGCTTTTCGCCAATAATTCATGGCTCTTGCATCACAACAATGCACCAGCTCACACAGCCCTGACTGTGAGGGAGTTTTTAGCCAGTAAACAAATGACTGTATTGGAACACCTTCCTTACTCACCTGATCTGGCTCCCTATGAGTTCTTTCTTTCTTTCTTTCTTTCTTTTTTTTAAAGATTTTTATTGGGGAATTGGGGGGA
>NW_017732297.1:235677-254224 GCF_001890085.2 Hipposideros armiger | reverse complement strand
AGCCCAGCTCCAGGTTGAGCTGTTGTTCAGCATCTTAGCTGTAGAGGGCAGTGTCACTGGCCCTCATATGTGGGATCCAAACGGGGGCCCCCTGGCGTCCCAAGCCAGTTCTTAACCATCGCGCCACTCGGCCGGCCCTATGACTTCTTTCTTTAACCTAAGATAAAGGAAATATTGAAAAAAGGCATTTTGATGACATTCAGGACATCAAGGGTAATAAGATGACAGCTCTGATGGCCATTCCAGAAAAAGAGTTCAAAAATTGCTTGGAAGGGTGAACTAGGTGCTGGTGTCTGTGCATAGCTTCCCAAGGGGAGTATTTCAAAGGTAACTGTAGTGATATTCAACAATGGGGTATGTAGCACTTTTTCTAGGTTGAGTGTGTGATCTTAATTGTGAGACCTGTATGGTCCTTCTGTCCAGAGGTGGCATCTATGCTTCCTCCCATTGGATTTGGTCAGATCCCTGACCCTCATCTTAGTTTTTTTGGGTACTGTGGCAGATTCTATTCCAAAACCTCTGACTGACTCACCATCCTAGCCAAAACAGTAAATCAATACTAATATTGCTTCCTGTGGGTGAATGGTGCAGATTACAGCCACCAATCAAAAGGATGTAGATGGAGGTCCCTTGAATATATCATTTTAATCCACCAGTCAGGTCTGTGTGAAAACTGGATGGATCCTGAGGAATGACTGTAAACTTTCACAGACTTAGATAAGTAAGTAGCAGCCCTGACTACAGATGCTGTGCTGGACTTGATAGTGTCGCTAGAGCAGATTAATAAGGATTTAGGTACATAATATGCCATTAATTTGGTAAATTTATTGTTTTCCATCCCCATTAGAAAAATGGTCAGAAGAGCTTGTGGTTTATTGGAATGTTAAAAATATTCATTTACAATTTTTTTCTCAGAAGTAAGTAGCATGTCTTGCTCTCTGTCAGGAGTGGATCAGCTGAACATCCCACATAACATCACATTGATGGCATCAAGCTGATTGAACAGGACCAACAAGAGGCGGTAAGTAAACTGGAGGCCTTGATAAGATGCATGCAGCCATGAAATGAGACAATAACTCTATGGAGATTGCGGGAATGCCATTTCTGTGAAGTTTCTGGGGATCCATTTGTCAGGACCATAAGGGAATATGTCCTTCAAATTAGAAGACAAATTCCTGCATCTCCTCCATAAAGAAGACTACCTTGACCAATTTACTTAAAAATGCAGGTCCATATTAAATTTCTGGCTCTCTAGATTAGTCTTATGCCATGCAAATTTTCCTTTTGACATTGGCACTTTTCACTTTTTTAACATACTAAGGAATTTACTTGTAATTATTTTACTGTGTGTATTAAATGCTGTCTGTATTATTCTGCAGACTGTAAGGTCAACAAGGACGGGATCTTTAGAATGTATCTCATATGCCTACATCAGTGGTTGGAATATAATAAGTGCTTAATCAATATTTATTAAATGAATGAATGAATGAATTTTATATTTTTAAATAATTATTATTGTTTGCCTAGGTAAGTAGATTAAAATAACCTAGCCTGCTATTACCAAGTTGGAGGTATTTAATTTTTCAGTAGTAATAAGGAATAGAGAGCTGCATATATCTTTATAATTAAATTTTAAATTTAATATACTAGAAAAAAAATGGGTCAATTAAATGTTATTTTTAACTGGCTAATTATATTCTTATATAAGAAGTGTTGATGTTATATTACTTTTTGACAAAGCTAACATGTAATGTTTCATGTATATCTAAAATTATAATTTCCAACTTCAAACCAGGATGCGCAAATATTAGCATAAGTATTTCACCAAAGAAATTTACCAAATTGTCTGTTGAGCAACTACATTTTCTCTTCCTGGATACTTCAGGACTTGTCTTTGTTTACTATATATATTTCCAATCATCACCCCCTTAACCACTGACACCTTGAAATCTATCAATCTCTTAGCCATCATTTTTCTTCCTAACTTATCATCTGTAGATAATATACAGAGGGTGCCAAAAAAATGTATACACATTTTATGAAAGGAAAACTATTAAAATTGTAATACTCGGTACATACCAATAACAAAAGATGAATACAAGTCACATTTGACTTCTGCAATTGTAAGAGGTATTCAAAGTGGTTACCATCAGCATCCAGGCACTTCTGATTACGGCGAACTACTATTTGAGCAACGCTGACCAAAGTGTCCACTTGTATACATTTTTTTGGCAACCCCCCCTGGTATATTTTCTGGTGAGCACTGTTCATTTGTAAAGTTTTAAGAAAACAAAAAGTTTAGCGATCTCCTTTTTCTCATTATGGGCTGGCTGAGATTTGAAAGGAATGAGATATTTGGCACTGGAAAATAACCAAATGGACTCTATGCATCATCAAGATTTTCTCACTTCTCCCAGTCCCAGAAAGAGCTTTGCTGCTTCTTTTAGCTTCCTTAGGTTAATATCAGGTTGAAGAGAGGTCTCCAGACAAAACCCCACAACACACTTAATTGTCTTTTCTATGATATGTTTTCTAGGAGAGACAGTAGGTCACATATTATCTTTCTCACTACTGATTCTTAATTTTTTTCTTTCACTTTGATGATGCTTCTGCTTCTTCCTTTGCACAATTTTTCTTCCCCTTTTTCCTCATCTTTTTCTTTGTCTAGCCTGCTCCTCAATCTGTAATATTTTGGCTTAAAACAAAATCTCCCTACTATTTTGCCAGAAAAAATGTTTCATTGTTGATAATCATTTGGGAAATAATTCATTTTATGACATTCCTGAGATAATTATTAATTCTTATTAAATTTTAAAGCCTTTGAGTTCTGTATTTTATTTTTTTGTAACTCACTGTTGAAAGAACTTCTATTTTTCCCCATTTTTCACATAATGTATCTTGCATATGTTCACACATACAAAATAATACAATACATCTGTTTATTCGCACATACAGTAGAAATTAGAACATGCCATGCATATTTTGATTGTGTAATTTTTGCTCAACATTATTATTTTTCAATGCCAATCAATATAATGTCTTCATGATTTTAATGGATCTTTATATCCACTTAATGTTTCAGAACTTATTGGACATTTAAGTTAGTTTTAATTTATCTATATAATATTTACCTATATTAAAGGATGATTTCATATACAAGTATTTTTATTCATACATTTTGTACATGTTTTAAATTATTTTCTATGGACATTTTTATAGGAAATAAATTAGTATACATTTTAAACTATGGCACTGCTAAGGAAATAAATAATGAAGGTATAACCCTGAAATAATTTTCTTTGATCAAGTTACTAGTGCAACATTCTAACTTAATTGTTTCATTATGTGAAACAAAAGTTACAAAAAGTAATCTTATATTTTCCATAAAGTAGGAGTTGTTTTTAAGACACCCATGAATTACCATAAGATTTGGCTGTAAAATTAATAACACATGAACAAGACATCAACCTAAAATTGATGATATTAAACATAACCTAGGAAGACAAAAGAATTATAGTGTAATAAGTAGAGGTATCAAATAGGACAATTGACAACATCACTCATATAAGTATAGAATATGTAATCTGTACATTAAAATATGTATGGCTGTAAAGCTATTGTGCTAGGGTAAAAATTTCGTTCACAGTTTGCTCTACCTCAGAAATGTACTATTCGAAAGAAAGGTAATCTAGACAAAATATATACTCATAAATGAAAAGTTGCCTATAATATGCCAACAACGAATCCAATCCTTTGCAGGGAGCTTTCAAAAGTCAGATTTTGTACAATAAATGACCACAAATATTTTTCTGTACTTGCAAGGCATCTATCAACTTGGTTCAAAGATTTTATATGAAAAAAGAGTCAGAGTAAGGCAGCTCCTACTTTTTGTCTTACATGCTCTTGTATCTTCATTTCTGTTTCATTTCACTCTGAAGCACTTCACCAGAAATAATTTGAACTAGCAGCAACTCACTTGGTAATCTCTGAATCTGTACTCTACTCGGATGTGTGATGTAAATGAAGACAGAAACATACCCATATGAATAATGTCCGTTAATTGGTTTATGGATTGACAGTTCCCAAGTGTATATCACAAATGTGTATGATATTCCTGGGCCTATTTTTACATTTAGAATTCAGAATTGGATGAAAGATGGGTATAATTACATGGAACCAGATGGCTCTCTTATGACTGCATGTTTACAGAAGCTTTTGCAGGTTGTTTATTCCAACAAAATTTGAAATACTTCAAACTCACATGAGGTCTTTCTGAGTTTTTTAACTGAAAAAACATAAGAAGAAGTATTTTGGTTTACTTAAAATAAAACATCTTTGAGCATAGAATTTGTACTCATATATTTATAGTTATTACACATCAAATGTTTTAAGGAAACATTTAAATAGGACTATAGTTTTGTATATTGATTAATTCCATTTTTTTATTAATCGTATGCTAAGCACTTATGATTTGTACTATGCAATTAAACTGAAATATTAATAGTTAAGTAGGATCAAACTATACAATTTCTAAATGTGTGGTTAAAAATGAAGTTGCATTTATGGTGAGACCAACTTATACATATTATGGTTAAATCTCAAATACTTTTGCTAGTGAAATACATAATTTAAATCAAAATATTCTAAATTATTTATATTTTAACTTGGTATGTATCCTCTTAAGTGGAAGTCTGCGATTAAATTTTATTTTTTCTGGATATTTTTGGTTTATGCTAATATTTTAACCATCTTACATTCATTATGGTTGATTATATATGTAGTGTTTCTTTAGCTTTAATATTACCAGATGACAAGGGGATGTGACCAGGAATTATAAAATATGCACATGAAAAATATCTCCCTTTAAATCTAATACTGTTCTCTCTCTTTAAGGATTTACCATTTTTTAAAAAACCTAGATCCTGTATGATTTATTTTATTTTATTTGTAGATCCTCACCTTTAGGTTTCCATGTCTGAGAGTTTATATGTAATGTTTCACAGGAAATGGTTTTCTGTTTGACAGGAAATATGACTGAAAGATATGCTTATCTAAATATTGAATTACATTTTTTCAGTCATTCTTTTGATTTTACCTCACATAACAATCTGCATTCTCTAACCATTTTAGTTTTCAGTGGGAGAAAATATTGACTTTGTGAAAGAGGAAGTGAAATGTGAAGGTTTATGTTAATCTCAGTGGTAATTGTTGATGATCATTTCTCTCCCATAATAGATACTTTCAACTTTCCTTGTCAACAAATACAGACTTAATTCAGAAGCACTGCTAGTGAACAGCCATTGCAAAGATACACATTGGTAATATAGGACTCAGAGCAACTCAATCTTGTAACTTTGAATAATTTATACTTGGTCAATGAACTATAAGAATGTAGTATAATAGCAGCTGGTTGGCTCAATTGGTTAGAGTGCGGTGCTTGCCACACCAAGGTTGTTGGTTTGATTCCCACATAGGCCAGTGAGTTGCGCCCTCCACAACTAGATTGAAAACAACAACTTGACTTGGAGCTGATGGGTCCTGGAAGAATACACTGTTCTCCAATAAAGTTTTTAAAAAACAGAATGTAGTATAGTAATCTGCCTTAATCTGCGAGGGATACATTCCAAGATTCTCAGTGGATACCTGAAACTGCAGATAGTACCAAACCCTATATATACAAAGTTTTTTTTCCTATACATATACCTATGATAAAAATTTAATGTATACATTAGGCATACTAAAAGATTAACAATAATAATAAAATAGGACAATTAATATACTGTAATAAAAGTTATGTGAATGGTGTGAACGTAGTCTATCTCAAAATATGTCATTGTAGTTTACTCACCCTTCTTCTTGTGATGATGTGAGATGATAAAATGCCTGTTATAAGAAGAAGCAGGGTGAATGACATATAAGGTCTGGCAATGAGGTTCCCGAATTTGTACTAGAAAAAGTGCAACATGCCTCATTGCTGAATATCACTACAGTCACCTCTGAAGTACTCCCCTTGGGAAGCTATGCACCAATGCCTGTGCCTAGTCCACCCTTCAAAGCAATTTTGGAACTCTTTTTCTGGAATGGCCATCAAAGCTGTCATCTTATTACCCTTGATGTCCTGAATGTCATCAAAATGTCTTCCTTTCAAAATTTCCTTTATCTTTGGGTGAAGAAAGAAGTCATTGGGGGCCAGATTAGGTGAGTGGGAAGGGTGTTCCAATACAGTTATTTGTTTACTGGCTAAAAACTCCCTCACAGACAGTGCCATGTGAGCTGGTGCAATGTTGTGATGCACAAGCCATGAATTGGTGAAAAGTTCAGGTCATTTTGGTCTAACTTTTTCACACAGCCTTTTCAGCACTTCCAAATAGTAACCTTGATTAACTGTTGGTCTAGTTGGTATAAATTCATAATAAATAATCCCTCTGATATCAAAAAAGTTTAGCAACATCGTTTGGACTCTTTATTTGGACTGACGGAACTTTTTTGGTCTTGGAGAATTGGCTGATTTCCACTGTGCATTTTGACACTTTGTTTCAGGGTCATATTGGACTTTTTTGGTCCTGGAGAATTGGCTGATTTACACTGTGCATTTTGACACTTTGTTTCAGGGTCATATTGCTACACCCATGTTTCATGACGAGTGATAACACGGCCCAAAACATCATCTTGCCTCTCCAAAAGGTCTTGCCAAACTTCGACTCTCCTTTGCTTTTGTTCATTGGTGAGCTCCTTTGGGACCATTTATTTCTACACAGACCTTTCTCATGCCAAGATTTTTAGTTAAGATTTTCCTGTTTCTCTAGCAATGTTTACTTGGTCTGCTATGCTTCTCATAGTCAACTGATGATTTTCACGCACAATTTGATGACTTTTTACAGTGTTTACATCAGTTCTGCTCATTATTGGCCTCCCTGACCTCTCTTCATCAGTGACACGTTTTCTCCTCTCAGAAAAATGTTTAATCCATTTGTACACTGCCATTTTCTTCATGGCATTATCTCCATAAACTTGTACTAACAAGTCCCTGATTTCCCTTCCACTCTTGCCAAGGTTAACAAGAAAATTAATGTTTGTTCATTGCTCTAATTCAAGCTCAGACATTCTCACAACGGCACACAGAAACACATAACAATAATGAATGCCACTCAGCAAGACACCACCACACGTCGACACAAACACAGCTGTGAGACACTGATATACCAAGGTTATGAAACCTTACTGAGATGTTTGTACACTGCTGCCAATCTAAGCACATGGTGGCAAGTTCGAGAGCATAATTGTCAGAACTTGTAGGCATTGTGACTAGTGTTAAGCGACTGTTGGTTGACCTCCTGATGTTACATCAGTAGGAGGATCACCTGCTTCGGGTGACTCTGGATCATGGAGCCATGATGATATCAATGGTTGGGTGTCAGGAACAGCCAATGTAGATGGTTGGGGAGATTTAATATTTTCGGTTGATGTCAGGTAACTGAAACCATGGAGAGTGAACATGTGGATAAGGAGAAGCTACTGTAATACACACAATCTCAAGCATCAATGGTTGCCTTTACATACCTCTAAAAATCACCTTCCTCCTTCTTTAATCCTTCATTAGGCTGTATTTTAAACTTCCACCCAGCACCACTCTCAAGTCCTTCTGTACTAAACACTACAGTGACACCCTTCAGTGTTTTTTACTTGTATACCCATATTAAGCCAGGGTCTCTAGTTCTTTGAAGAATGACATCATTATAATTTCTAAAGTAGTTGGTTCCCTAAAATTATCTTCTTATGTGTCTGTCCAGTTATTTGTGTGCATAACCAAAGGGCAATTTTCCTCAAGATGTAGGAAATCTATATTTTGCTTTAATAATCAAAACTAAGAATAACAAAATTACTTTCTGTTAAAACAATTGGTATTATGCTAACCTATCAGTATTTTCTTCCACTCTTCATATGTTTTTCCATTTTTTTTTTTTGGAGTGAGCTTGTTTTTCCAGTATGACAAGTTATTTATTTAAAAAAAAAACAAAAAAACATAGGCCCACTTCATAACTTATTCTACTATCCATTAAACACCTAAACTTTTACTAATTTGTTACTCTTCTATATTTTTAAGACTCATATCTGAAAAAATTATAATATGTTTGAATGAGGAGAAGAAAACCTTATATTTTCTCTTTGCTCATTAAGTCATATATGAAACGGAGAAGTTTCAACACTTAATTTTGCTTCTTGACATCAGTTCTGGTAAGAGATTGTTAGAAAGAAGATTAAAATATGTAAAAGTTAAGTAACATTTTACAGTATGAATAAATTCCATTCTTTTTATATCCCTTAGGAGTGTGGATTATTTTATTGATCATGAACATTTTTTTCAATATTTAAAGCCTCTCCCATTAGTCACTAAAATGATTTTATAGGTAAAATTGATACTATAAAAATTCTACTCTAATATTTAATCATCCTTATAAATAGTAGCTTCTTTTACTTCTTATATTTCAAAGAAAAATAATGGGTAAAAAGTACAATGTATATAGATTGGTACATCAAAATTGAACATTTATTTATTCAAAATAATTATTGGCTTTTTAATTAGGGTATATAATGCAATAAATATAATTGTGATCACTTTTTTTTCCAGCAGTAGTGGGACATTTAATTGAATCACGACTGCCATTTAATAGTAAATATTATTGTCATATTTCAATATTTGGCCCTTTGAATAATTAACAATGAACTGGCAAATAAGGCTATTACTATGGTGATGGAGGCACTTACATTAGCTTAATATTTACTGAGTGCCCTGAGCTAGAACTCATATATCAATGAGATCTACTGTGTCTAAGAGGTTTTTTTTATGATTATATATATAAGTGAAAACATACAGTACTTGTTTTCCTGCCTGATTTAATTTACTATAAAGGCTTTTCGTTTTAAGCCACTAAATTTGTGGTAATTTGTCATTTATCAATAGAAAATTAATATACTACCACATTTTGACATTAACATAAATATGATATTTATACTCATAAAGGTAACATCATCAAAATTACATACATATACTGACTGACTTAACTATAATGACTTTCAATTTTATTTCACTGGCCCTGAGCAACACACTTCCAGACTACAATCTAAATGTTATGATAACTAGAATGAAATACACTAATATTCTAACACCATAATGACCAATTTTTCTATTTACCATTTTATTACTTCCACACGAACTCATCTTTGACCATATTTAGACTTCTTTGAAAACTCATGTTATCTGTATTGGTCAATTCAGGTCTTACTTTCTTCCTTATCCAACCTACATGCTATTACCATCACTTGAGCAAGTGTAACAAGCAAGGTAATTCTCCCTTGCCTTCCATTCCTTCTGTTATAACTTCCAAGAAAAGGCCAAAATGTGAAAAATGTAACTTTTATATTTTTATAATCAAATTGAACACAGTGAAAGAACATTTGTCCTAATGAAAAATATACTCTGTCAGAAGATAACATCTAATCTGTAGGAAAGATAGAGAAAACATAGTCCATTGATCTTGAAATCTCTCAATTTCTCCTCCCTCTCATCACTTACCCTCACCATCTCCCACGCTTATCTCATTACTGTGTCTAGAGGAGAAGATGGAATTCTTTTGCTCACAGGCTGATTTTGTTATCTGTTTTCTTGGACCAATTTCCTCTGGTTTATCTTTTTTTATTATTCCTTTATCTTTCTTATTCCTGTACTTTATTCCTTTATCTTTCCTTTATCTTTATCTTTAACAGCTATTTTTCCACTGGCATCATGCCCACCCCTCTCTACATATGTAAGTTTATCACATATTAAAAAGACACAGAATATCTCCAATCAATTCGGGGTCTCCATAATTTTACTTCTTTTTTTTTTTTACAACATAGAATGAGAGAGATGTTTTGCAATACCTCTTATTGGATTTTCCAACATGAGGGTGAAGACTAAGTTTCCTTTCTTAATTCCTCCACTTTTACTGCAACAGGAATGAAAGAAGAATTACTATTACCTTGATAAGAAAAACAAATAAATTAAATAAAGTTCTGCTACAGGAAAAATGGATATGCTGATTAGTCCATCTTAAATAAATTGTTGTCAGGAAGAGTGGCAAGTTCTTAAATGTGTGTTTAATCTCATTCCCCTTTTGTGGGCCTTAATTTTATCAGTGGTGGTGGTTAAATAAGTCCTGGAGAAAGTTATCAGAAGGACTTTTGCCCTTGTCTCTTTTAGAATCTTGGTTGAAAACCTCACCAAAATTAGTGGCAACAGGTAAGCAGTGACATAGTGTGGCTAAATAGAATGCCCTAAGGTAGTTCTGGGAACCTACAACATGGATGTTATATGGAAGGGATTTAGAAGTTCTTCTATGTTCCAATGGAAGATGCAGATGGTAGTTGAGAGTCTAGTCTGACTGAACTCACTTGCTAGTTAGTTTGATATGAAAGTTGCATAGGATAAGGAGTCTTTAAACTTTGAATGGGCTGATGTGAATGGCCCTGGATGAGGTGGATTTACCGCGAAGCTAATAAAGCTGAAACTGAAGGATTCCTCATTGTATGGGCTCCTTTAGAGGCCCTATTTTTTATATTCCAAATGACTTTGTTCTTTTTCTGTAAAAAAGTACCTAAAATTGTACAGATTCTAGAGCCACAAAACCTAAATCCAACCCTGGGTCCAGAGATTAAATGTGAATTATTGGCAGATAATGGGGATGGGGATGGAGAGGGCAACTACAATTCCTAGAGATACTAAAGAAAAACCACTTAGACCTGGTCAAGAGAACTTATCATTAACTCTGGACTACAGCAGCAAACACTAGAATGTTATATATGAACAGGACCAATCAAAACTTATAAATTCAGTGGATATTCATGAGCTTAGGACCAAACCAATATGCCCTGCTGTAAAGGCTGTATAATACTAGAGGGCTTCTCTTCATCCAAATACCATGATGACTATCAAATTTCCCTTAAACTCACATGTAGTCTCTGAGAAGAAGAGAAGCAGTCTTGATAATGGAGCTGAAATTTGAATTAACAATATACACTCAATGTAATTTTCATAGATCTAAATGTTTATTGAGAGAAAAAGTGGAATTGCAGTAAAATAAACTGACCAGGGAACTCAAGTTAGATAATTCCAGACTAGGCTCAAAATAAAAAATAATACATGCATAAATATAAAGGACTTACAAAGAAGTCTCCTTTTTGGAAAATGACTAGGGATGCACATAATAAAACTCTCTTCTGTCAACCAGAGCTTCATATGACTTGGAAATCTATTAAAGGGTCAGGAAAAGGACAATAAAAAAAAAGTTTTAAATCTTTGAAGGCACAGCTAACTACCATGTTCTAAACAACTCAACTGGTCATTATTGATTAGTGTGTCATATCAGTTTTCTTTAGCTGCTGTAACAAATTACCACAAACTTATTGGCTTAAAAAAAAACCCCACATATTTATTATCTTACAGTTGTGAAGTTTGGAAGTCTACATACATCTCATTGAGCTAAAATCAAGGTAACAGTAGGTCTGCATTCCTTCCTGGAGGCTGTAGGAAATAATCCATTTATTTAATTTATTTAGTTTCTAGAAGCAACCCATATCCTTTGGCTCATGATCTCCTTTTTTGATCTCCAATGCCAGCTACACTGGGTAGAGTCCTCACATCACCTCACTCTGACCTTCTCATCTACCTACCTCTTCTGTTATTAAAGATCCTTATGATTACATTGGGTCTACCCAGATGTTCTAGGAAATTTTCCATATTTTGAGATCCTCATATTATTTCTTTATGTTAGCAGTAATGAGCACAAGTACTACTTTTCTCATTCTTGATATACTTTTTTCAAGGATACTTGGTTCCAAAATATTGCCAGATTTTCTTGGTTTATCTCCTATTGCCTGTTTCCTATCTCTTTCTCCCTCTGTGGCAGTGGGCCCTAGACAAAGGCCTTCCCAGACCATGTGGTCACTAAGGATTTCGCGCGGGCTTCAGACAAAGACATTCCTGGATTGTATGGTCAGCGAGACTTCTGCGTTTAATATTTCCAAATTCCTACCTCACCCAGGAGCCAGTCAGGAACTGGCACAATGGCCACATGTTCTAATAATAAGTCTTAGCTGGAAACTTCAGGTTATATAGCCCCGAGTCCCACCCTGGTTGGGGCTCAGCCTCTGGATGTGAATCCACTGAGCCAGTGCTGACATTAATAAAAGTTGCTTCCCATGCCTTGGTGTCTTGTCTCTCTGTCTGGGTTCCCCGCAACACCTCTTACCATCACTTTTTCTTTCTTTGCTATTATTTTTTTCACACTATAAAATATGTTGTATCCTAGAGTGCCTACTTTATGTCTCTCTTTATGTCTCTTTATGTTTCTCTTTGTCTTTCTCCGTATTTACTCTTATAGTGATCTCATCCATTGTTATGCTTTTAAATCCTACTTATATGCTGAAAATTTCCAAATTTGTATCTTCTCCCTGAATATCACCTCTGAACACCAGACTCACATAATCTATCAGCAGCCTACTTGACTTTCCCACTTGAATGCTAACAAAAATATTAAGATTAATACATCCAAATTGGAAAATGTGAGATCTAAAGTGCTTTCAAAATTGCTTCTACCCACTCTTTTCTCCATCTCAAACAATGGTACTCCTTCTAGTTGCTCAGAATAACAGGAATCCTAAGAGATTTATCTCATTTTTCTCATACTCTTCATTGTATCTTTGTGCTGGTCTCATTGCATGTACTTTCTAAATATAACCAGCATGTGACCATTTCTCACAGTCTGAATCACTTTAATTTTTGCTGCAGGCACCATCGTCTCAGCTGAGTTTTTAAGTAGCCTCCTAACTGGCCCCAGTTCTTCCACTTGGGCTTTTAACAGCTAATAGAGACCCGTTCTTGGATCAATTGTATTTTAATGTAAGCTGGATCATATCACTTCTTTGCTTAAAGTTTCCAATGGACCCCTGTTCTTTAAGGTTGAGCCCTACTTTCCATCCTTCTAATTATCCCTCAATCCATCTGCTTTAACCACAGTGGCACCCTTACTATTGGGCAAACATGCACAGTTCTTGTTATCATATAACCAGCTCAGAATGGTTCTGTCCTGCTTAACAAGATACTAACGTAAGTTGCTTTTCAGAGTCAACAGACCAAAACTGCAAGTCATACAGCTGAAGCATCATAGAGGAGGGAACTTTGACCTCCAGCTGCACCCTGAACCAACGTCTTGCCTTCCACACACATAGAACCAAAGGACTTGGGCTTAATTATAATTTGACCACAGGAATAAACATGTTTTTTAAAAGTTGAATAAATTTATACTGTACAAGATGTTTGTTTTAGTAATAGCCATTATCTAATTCATAAAGTATAATGTAGATTGAGGATTTGACCAGATTATTATACTATTTGTATGTCTGGCATTGGGATATACAGTGTTTCCATTACTTTATTAATTGTGGGCACATTCTTTGTGTTACTATATTCACAGCCGCCAATACTGATACAATTTTGTGATTTATGATATATATATATATATATATATATATATATATATATATATATATATATATAGTCATTCAGATGACCAAAATATATTTGGTGTCTGTCAGGTCCTAAAAATTCTTCAGAGCCCTAAAGGTGAAGTGGGTGCCTTGTTATTCATAAGTTCCTTTCCACAACAATTGGGTTTATGTCAATTGAGGTGATTTTGGAAAGCACATAAGGATGGGGGCTGGTTGCCAGGGGAACCAACCAGAATAGAGGGATGGAACTTTAGGTCTCAACCCTTGATGTCCAGGAAAGGGAGCTAGGGTTGAAGTTGAATCAGTCACCACTGGCCAATGATTTAATCAATCATGGCTATGGAATGAAGCTTTCTTCAAAACCCAAAAAAAGGAAATTCAGAGCGCTGGTTTGGGAAACCAGAAGGCACCTTGCTGGGTCCCCAGCTCCACAACAAAAGCTCCTTTGTTCAGAAATTCACCCTATGAATCTCTGCATCTGGCTGTCCATTTATATCCTTTAATATCCTTTGTAATAAATTGATCATCTAGTTAGTTGGCTGGTTTCCTGGGTTCCATGAGCCCTTGTAAGAAATTAATCAAACCCAGGGAGAGAGTTATGGGAACTTTTGATTTATAGCCAATAGGTCAGAAATATAGGTAACAACCTGGGTTTGTGATAGACATCTGAAGTGTAGGGTGGTCCTGTGGGGTTGATGCCACCTCCTGGTAGGTAGTGTCTGAATTGAATTGAATTCTGGGACACCCTGTTGGTGCCCAAGAATTGCTTGTTGGTATGGGAAGTATACACACACACACACACACACACACACACACACACATACACACACACACTGAAATGGGCCCAGGGACCCAAAAGAACTGGCTTCAGATTTAGATTAAATATTAAATTCCAAAAATAATATACTTTATTATTTTTGGAATTTATACTTAGGATTTATACTTAGGAAAATATACTTAGGATTTAAAATATGTACAAAATAAGAAACATAACACAATTTCACCTTTTTTTTTTTAATCTCTAAAATGTGGCAGTGGGCCCTAGACAAAGGCCTTCCCAGATCATGTGTCACTAAGGATTTTGTGCGGGCTTCAGACAAAGACATTCCTGGACTGTATGGTCAGCAAGACTTCCGTGTTTAACATTTCCGAATTCCTACCTCACCTGGGAGCCAGTCAGGAACTGGCACAAGGCTGCATGTCCTAATAAGGAACCTTAGCTGCTAACCCGGAAACCTCAGGGTATATAGCCCCAAGTCCCGCCCGGGTAGGAGCTCAGCCTCTGGATGTGAATCCGCTGAGCCAGTGCCGGCATTAGTAAAAGTTGCTTCCCCCGCCTAGGTGTCCGGTCTATTTGTCTGGGTTCCCCGCAACAGAAACATCCCAGTCTCTTCCAAACCCATTACAGCATGGAAGCATGGAGTGTACTTTTTTCCCCATGTTCACTTCATTTTGAAGAAAAACTATCTACCACTACCATTTCAAGTGTTCTGGGGTCACTTCACACTGGCTTGACTTGTGAGAGGTACGCTAACTTATTTAAGTGAAAATACAAGTATAGCAAAGTCATGTTCCAACAGGCATCCATTTTGTTATGACTGCCTAATGCAACTTCTAAGGAAAGAATTAGTGGAAAGTAATTCCTCTGCTTCTGCCATTTCCTCAGGGAAGACACAGCTGGTTTTGTGAGATTTGATTTATATTTACTACAGAAGAGAGTTTGGAAAATTACTTATAGAACTGGACAAAGAGCCTGGCTTTTGGCTATAAACCAACAATGAGAAGAGTTTCTAATCATGAATTATCCCTCCAAATCATTCTAGCACTTTCCCCCTTGTGTATTTTCAGTTTCTGGTTACTCTGTTCCCAACAACCACAGTATTGCTAGACCACTTAAGTTGTCATATTGACCATAAACCAATGTTGTCCTATTCTTTTCAATATCCGGTGACTTCTCAGAGCTTTGGTCTATCGCCTCTAGGCTTCTCAACTTGAACCATGCCATGAGGCCTTGGTGGTGGTCAGGCAAGAAAATCTCTGCCTTCAAGTAAAATGATTTTTTGCTTTACCTGCTTAAAAAAATTAAATTTAGCACCCTAATTTATATCATATTTTCTTATTCACTTTAAGCATCAGTGTGTGGTCTGCAGCCAACCATAGCCAGAACTAGCATCTGGGGAAAAATAACCTTGAGTCACCTCCCCCCATCAAAAGGATAGGAAGGATGGTTGGAAAAATAACCTCATTCAAGAACTAATCAGGTTTATATTTCTGAAGCTGATGTTGAATAATATTGTATGTCAACTATAATTATATATATAGATATAGTCACGGGATGTGGAGTAGAGTGTGGGAATGGAGTCAATGGAATTGTAATAGATAAGTATGATATTGGGGGTGGGAGGGCAGTAGATGGGGGAGGGGGTTATTTCTGAGTGAAGGGTGAAAAGAATAACTATTGCATTGTTCTGTACACCTGAAACTAACAAAAAAAAAGAAAAAGAAAAAGAACTAATCAGGTTTAGGGAAAGTCCCTGAAATAGCTCCTGCAGACTAGGTAAAATACGATGTCTTTTCATTGACTTATCTTCATTATCATAGAAAAAAACGCACCCTGGTAGAGATTTAAGATGCTAATCAGACCTGAAAAACATGAAGTAGCATATAAGCACACTGCACAAGCTTAAGAATAAACCCACCTCAACATGTGTGGAGGTGCGGGCCAGGAAAGTTGGGGAGTAACCCCAAACCTCAAGGCTACATAAAAATGCTGCACTCTAGGGGCCAGCCGAGTAGCTCAGTTGGTTAAGAGCTCACTCAAGAGTTTGAGCTCTGAGCAACAGCAGTTCGAGTCCAGTCCGAGCTGAGCAGCAGCTGAGCTGCCAACAGGTAGCAGGATGGCTCAGCTAAAAAAAAAAACAAAAAAAAAAAAACTGCACTCTAATCCCTCTGGGAGCCACATTCTCTTTTGGTGTGTGCTCCCTTGGTGCATCAAGCATTTGTTTCAATAAATCTTTCTTTCTGTAAAACTGTTCCACCTACTCTTGATTACTATCCTGTGAGGGACAAGGAAACCCCCCTTCTCCGGTAACAGATGGATTCAAATCACAGCTACAATTTATTTGGGAGTACTTGCAATGGCACAGGTACAGTTTCCCTGATGTGCCTCCCTGCATATAAGCCTCACTTCTTGTAACCCAGGACACCTCCTGCAGGTGTGTGAACTAGAAGCTAGGCTGGAACACTCAGTGAAAAGTTTTCTTTTTCTTTTTAAAATCAGTTTGACATGTAAGTGTAAGTTAAAGTGTTCAGCTTTGTTATGGGCCAACCCAGTAGCAACCCCACCCTCCACTGAAAAACTTTCATGTTTTCTTTCCTATAGAAATGTTAAGTCTCCTCCTTAGTTTCTTGGTTCCTTAGCTCCTGGCTTTGATTACTCTTCTAATCAGTTTCTGAATCCTAAACAATAGAAGTTTCAGCCTCCAATAAAGCCTCATGCAGTAAGAAAATTGTGTGAAACAGGGTCTCAGGGAGTCACTACAGTAGGGAGAGTTTTTATCACCAGCTTAATGTAGATTCTGGTTTGGTGACAGTGCTGAGCCTGGAGCTACTCAGCAAAAGTCTCAGAGCACACTGAGTCCAGTTGCAGCTTGCCTGGGGCCTGCAAACTCTAATAGTTTTCCAAGAAAAAGTGCAATGTGGGCTAGCTGCTGGTGGAGAAGGTGCCTCCGGTGTTGGGGCATTGGGGGAGTTGGGTAGTGCAGTTTTACAGTGAGTCAGCATGGTGGAGCAGTGGAGCTCACCAGACCAATCAGATTCAAATTTGACCTGTGGGGGTGGGCTCAACACAGGCAAGATAGCGCGGGCCTGCCAGCTGTGCAGGAGAAGGCCCTCTCACAGGGAAAATGGCGACTGTCTTCCAGCCCTAGCCTTGAAGCCACACACCTCAGTCTGTCCCAGTACACCTCTGATACCCCTTGAGTCACCATCCCTCCGACAGAGCCCATGGTGAGTGCAAATGAGTAAGTCTGTGCATAGCCCCTTAAGTGGACATCAGGGTTTCCCCACAGCCTTCCATCCCACCAGGATGGTTGGAATCCCTACTGTTTTTCACAGGAGAATGGGGACTCCTTTTCTGGGCAGCAGTACCCCAGGTTGGAGAGCCTCATGTGGGGTTGGGGTCCCTCTATCCTCTGGGGGGAACCTCCCTGGCCAAGATATCCCTCCCAGTTTCTCAAACGCCATACAGAGGTTTGGGGTAAGCCTGTTTTGTGTCTTTATCTACTCCACCATCTTGGATCTCTTGATTGTTTTTTTGTTTTCTTTTACTATAAATATTTAAAATGTAAAGCAGTATTTTTCTGTTTTAATAGCAAAAGAAAGACCTGTATTTTGAAGGATTTTATTACTACTATTGTACAGAGCCTTATTCACACCTAATAAAAGTTCGGAGTAATCCAGTGATAGAGGGTGTATGACACATCAAGGGTAGATACACTCAAATATAGATAATACTCTCTGTTTGGGAAATGAGACTTTGGAGTCTTAACCAAAATGAAAGAATGGAAACTTCGTGTTCTTTGATTTCATTTTTGACTCCTTTGACACCTTCGATTCCTATTATTAGCACTGTGCTATCGACATTGTGTTTATTCTAAAGATTGTTGATATATTTTCTCTGTAATCCAACAGCTTCCCCCAAAGTGTATTGGAAGTGTGGGTTATTTAGCTTGTCACATTATCTCTTAAATTCTTCCTGATTTTACATGACATTTTGGTAAAGAATGCGTTATATACTTGTTGTGTTTTAGCTAAACTATAAGTCATTGAGGCAAGACATATGCTATTAAAGAAATAAAATATTATATATCCAAAATTCATAAAAATATATTTGAATCAGCATTTATTTGAAACGTAAAATATTTAAGTGGAAAACAGGATTCATTGAGAAAAGATAGCATGTGCATTTTCATTTCAAAACTAAATGTAGTATTTAAAATAT
>NW_017732297.1:219845-229183 GCF_001890085.2 Hipposideros armiger | reverse complement strand
GAGGGCAGTGGATGGGGGGTGGGGGGTTGTTACTTTGTGAGGGTGAAAAGGGTAACTATTGCATTGTTCTGTACACCTGAAACTAACAATAAAAAAAAAAAATAAAATAAAATATTAACAAATATCAATATCGATATTATGCAATTGATGTTGTCATTATATTGATATATTCATGAAATATTTCTTATAAAATATTAACATAATTCCTTTTTCCTTACTCGATTTGATATTTTAGATTAAATATTTTAGATTTAATATCAAATGATGCAATTAACAAATTGATACAATAGAGTTGACTTAAAGAAATTGCATCGTATTGGGAATTAGAAGGAATGAGATAGACTGTTTTTAGTTTTATATGGATTTTTAAATACAGATTTTAATTCACAATACTTGAAGCATGTTTGATTAGCCTATATATAATTATAGCTTCAGATAACATAGGTTAAGGACTCAGTCCTACAGGACTGCCTCTTCCCCTTCACTTCAGATGCCAATTGCGAGCCCAGGCTGTTACCTGTGCTTGAGACCAATGGCTGTAGGCTCCAGCAAGACCCTCCTGGGGTTTAATTTAGTTGAACAGCTCACAAAACTCAAAGAAACATTTTACTTACTGGATTACCAATTTATTACAAAAGGATATAATTCAGGAACAGACAGATGGAAGAGATGCTTAGGGCATGGTATAAGAATAGGGTTGCAGAGCTTCCATGCCCTCAGATACACCAATCTCCCTGCACCTCCATATGTTCTCTAGCCTGGCAGCTCTCAGAACCTTATCCTTTGGGTATGTACAGAGGCTTCATTACCTAGGCATGATTGATGTAATCATTGGCCATTGGAGATTGATTCAATCTCCACAACTTTCAGTCCCTGTCCCCTCTCAGGAATTGCGGGGATAGAGTGAGTGTTTGTTTTGGTGGGAAGGGTGGGACTGAAAGTTCCAATCCTCTAATTACATGGTTGTCTCCAGACAACCAGGCCATCCTTTAGTTACTTAGGGGCCTTCCTACAGTCACCTCATTAACATAACAAAAGGCACCTTAATTGCTCTCAACACTTAGGAAATTCCAAGGGTTTCAGGGTATCTGTTAGAAAAGGAAGAAAACTCAAATATATATTTCTTATTGTAAATCATAACATCACAAAAAGTGAGTAACATGTTATCAAGATTCATAGAAATGAAAGGGAAGAAAAGCATGCCTGGTAAAGGATACTGCTAGAGTAAAGGCACAAAGGCACCAAAGGGTCCACAGCCTTACTTATTAACTGACCAGTGTTGATACTGAGGGCTGCAAGGCATTGAACCTTATCATCTAACATCTTTAGCTTTAGGACACAATTTTCTAATTTAGGGAATGGTAGTATATTTCATTCTGCAGTAAAGAGAACTGCTTTTAAGCCTCTTAAAAGGCCTGCATAATTTTTCTTAATGAATTGAGATCATTTGAACTAAGTTAAAGATATCCACTTTGTGTTCAATAAAAGGCTGAATTGCCTAAGAGTCATATTTTATTTTCTTACTTGCTTTTGCTTCGCTCAAACTCCTCCCCATTTTTATTACCCCACTTCTTTGCAATCACCTAGCCTTTATTACAATCTCATAGTTTATCTGAGCAACTGAAGGAGATTCACAAAATAATCTTGTGCATTAACAATTCTGAAATTAGATTGAAACAAATGAGAAATTGGTAATTTAGAAAAATATGTGTTTCAAGAATTAAAATTGCTCATCCCTGAACCATCAGAGAATTCTCCTATAACTACCGGGGAAATTTTTACACTTTACCTATCTTTTGCCATGTGTATTTTAGAACTAATTTGCATCAGCAAAAGCTAGGGATTTTACAGATGACTGATGCCTGTGAAAATGAGATTTCTCCCCTGAACTTGCTTTAATTAAAATGCTGTAACTAAGGGAACATTTTAATGTGCCAATCTGTATATTTGTTTAGTGCTGGCTTTAGTTTGCATATCAGAGCGCTCTGGTGCACAGGTTCTGCACTGTTTATACACTGGTTAACACTCCAAGTAATTTCTTATTGAATTGTGTTGCATAAAGGATGGCTAAAATGAATAAGGTCTTTAGTTAATTATACACCTTTGCTTGGTTTTGTTTTGCTTTTTGTTATGTCGTTTAAAAAATATACAACATACTTAAATTGGTAATGATACACTTATACACCAAGGAATGCTAAGTTGAATATAGTCTAAGCTTGAGGACCCGGGAAAGCTATATTTGAAATGGCCTTTCATCTTTGTTTCCTAAGAATTAGAACTTTGATAAGCAATATGTCATTTTACTCATGGTGACAGAAAAATTCTTTCTCCACAAATTATTTGCTTGTAGTTTCAGATCATAGGATTGTACATACGCAGCTTGATCAAGGTTATGCTGTATTAACCAAGAGGGAACACTTAGTCACTTTGTGATGATTACTTGTGGATAAAATCAGTAAATATTGTAGACTACATCCACATTTAGCCTTCTTAGCCAATGCATTATTAGTATATATGTGACCATGTGTACCATTTTTGACTAAAATCTATACTCATATCGTCTCTCCATCACAAATTATAAGATAAACATAATCACATTATATTTACATATAAATATATAGATGGATTATAAAATATGAGTATACTATAATTTTAAATGAATAAATTATTAAATTGAGATCATCCATAGATCTCAACTCCTGAAATAATAGTTTGCCTAAATTTCCTGAAATATGAAACTTAAAAAAAAATCCTTGTAGCATTATAAGCTTAAGTTTCTCTCTATATTGTTTTTTACTTCTATGATTAAAGAGACATTTCCATAAAATACCCACGCACATTAATGTTTAAAAAGGCAAGTAATGTATTTTCCATGCTTTCTTTGTATCTAGGACTATTCTAAATGCTTCAGTATATTGGTTTTTGGGTTCCACAAAATAAACCTGTGAGGTGGGTATTTTAATTGTTATTTTTAAAATAAGAAAAATGAGGCACTTTGAAGTTATGTAACTTCTCTCTGGACATGACTAATCAGTAGCTAAGCTAAGCTATGAATCCAGACAGGCTGACTGTACAGCCCAGCTCTTATTGAGTTATTTTTATATATTATGAATCAATTATTTTTCTGTCTTTTTATTCATTCCTCTACCTCTCCACCCATGCCCCCCAAAATAATAAGTGTCAGAGGCAAGATATGTTTTCAGAGTTTATGCTTTTAATCATCCTGCTATAGTGGCTACAAGTTTTGATAGTGAAATGGGGGTTGTAATAGTAAAAGTTGCAATTGGAATGGGAACATTCTAAATCAGGAAGTCTGGAACTCCTAGGGAGGGCTTTTTAGGGAGCTCCATCTTCTCTCTGTCTCTGTCTCTCTTTCTCTGTCAGTCTTTTATTGCGTAATACAGAGCACATTAGAAATGTGCACACTGTTTCTATACATATGCATGCATATGTATATATGTATATGTGTGTATGAAGAGATATATTGTTAACAACAGCATGAGTCAATTCATTAAACATTTATGGCACTGAAGAGGCCTCCTGCTTCTTTGTGATTGAATTTGTTCATCCTGACTTTTGTGACAATTATTGTCTTGATTTTCCTTGTAGCTTTATTAGCTATACATGCATTCCTAAATAATATAGTTTAATTTCACTTGTTTTAAACTTTATGTGAATAGAAATTATTGTTTTAATATGCATGTGACTTTAAATTTTAATTTACTTATAATTTACATATATAATCAATTTTTTATAAGCCTATAATATTCCTTGCATGCTATTTTCATCCAGAGTTGTATCAGGACTCTGTTATATACAGAGGGTGCTAAAAACATGTATACACATTTTAAGAAAGGAAAAGTGTATTGAAATTTGTAATACTCAATATATACCTATAACAAAAGATGAATACAAGTTATGTTTGACTTCTGAGCTTACAAGAGGTGCTCAAAGTGGTTACCATCAGCATCCAGACACCTCTGATTTCAGCAAACTACTGCTTGAGCAACGTTGACCAAAGTGTCTACTTGTATACATTTTATTTGGCACCCCCGGTATTTAAAATCAATAGAAAAGAAGTCATCTTATTTATTTAGTCTAGAATGGCTTACATAGTACTATCTCTGGATATTTGTTTCTTAAATAATTCAAAAGAACTTATGCATTGAATATTATGGAGAATAATTCTATAAAAACTATTTTCATCTTTATGTTGATTATTTAAATCTAGATTTAGTGTGACTCAATTTTTATTTTCTAAATATTACCCATTTGTTTTCTTATTCATGTGAAATTCTAACTAGTCATCTGTTAAATGTTTTCATCTAATTTCTATTTGTGATTTTTACATTTTTCATTCTTTTTTTAAAAAAGGTTTTATTGGGGAATTGGGGGAGGGAGACAGCGTTGGGGAATCGGGGAAGGGGAACAGACAAGTTGCTGTCCTTTTGTTCTTCAGTCTAGTTGTGGAGGACGTTGCTTCACTGGCCCTAGGTGGTATTGTGATCATTGCGCTCTTCCCAGCTGAGGCAGTCAGTTGCTGGCCATTGGAAGGCCACTCATGGCAGCTCACTGCAGCTCAAGCTGGCTGCTGGTCACTCAGAGTAGCCCCACTGCAGCCTATGCCGTCGCAGGTGACTCATGGCAGCCCAGTTGCAGGTCGAGCTGTTGGTCACTATCTTAGCTGTAGAGGGTGCAGCGTCACTGGCCCCCATGTGGGATCTGAACTGGCGGCCCTGCTGCTCAGAGCTCGTGCTCCCAAGCCAACTCTTAACCAATGAGCCACTTGGCCAGCCCTATATTTTTTATTCTTAATTGTGATCATGTGGCTGAATTTTTTTCTTGTTAAACTCTTTTAAAACTCTGATTAAATCATTCAGAAATCCACATTTCAGATTTTAATCTAACTTAATATTGTGTACTTTATTATTTAGCTTATTTTTAGTTCCTTTAATTTTAAAATGAAATGTTGTTATTTTGTTAGTAACACTATCTTTTTATGTTATTGACAGTATTACTTAATAAGTAAAGCATGTAAGTTTTGGTTAACTTGCAAATAAAATTTTGTTGATATCCTAAAATATTAATAATATTATCTTGAATACTGGTAATTTGTTTTTATTCTCTAATTGCAATCTTGATATTTATTTTAACAAAAAATTATTTGGAAAATATTTTTAAATTGCTACATGGTTGAAATGATTTATTCATTTATTTTGAATTTATTTTTATTGCTTTATGATAACAAAATACCTGTTACTTTTTGTATTTTTAAATTCATTAATCTATATTTTTACATTTATTAACTCTTACTTCTGTATTTTTATTTAATGTTTCTTTTTTAAAATTTGTAGTTTTGAAAGCAAAAAAGTAGTATTTAAACACTGTTTAATGGATTTATATTACTTTAAAGCAGAGCTTCCTTAGTAGAGTAATACTGCTAGTCAATATTTTTAATGTATTTGTCTAAAGCCTTAAGCTTTTGTGGCTTTGACAAATACAATTCAAAAGCTTGCAATTTAATATTAAAAATAATGTATCTTTTGAAAATATAATTTTGAAAATATAATTTTGATATAAAAATTATTCTAAACCATTCCTATCAAATGATCTTCTTTCTTCTCACAATGTTGAAGGCCTGGAACAAATAGGAAAACTGATATACACATAGTTTCATATTTGCTCTGTATAATATTACATAATTACCTCTTTGCAGGGCATTTTTTTATTCAAAAATATCTATGTATCTTCAGCGGAAAAGTTAACCTTTCATGCATTTTTAAAGTAAGTGAAAATAAGCCTCAATCTTATAAAACATTACAGAATTCTACTTAAAATGCCCTTCACACATTGCCTTGAATGGGTTAAGTCTCTAAGCTTTATATGGTGACTTTAGTTTTCTCCCTCCTGTTATTCCAATGGATTATTTTAATACCTATAACAGTCTCACAGCTTTCTTACATTTAGTGTTTATTGTCCTCTGAAACTATCTCAACCTCTGATGATTTTAAATAGTCAATGTCAAAAAGGCTTAACTCCATGTTAGGAAGATTTAATAAATCATGGAATTTTTAGTGTGTGGATGATGCCTTATGAACTTTACCTAGTGGTTTAAATAATACATTGAGCTTTAATTCCACTATATTCTCCTTTAATTTTTTTCTAATGAACAATTCAAAAATAGATCAAATATCATTTACTTGTTCCTTAAGGTCAATCTTTTAGTATGTTTTATATTTCTCCACAATTTCTATATTTCTTCCTCATATAGAAAAATATGATATAATATTTTAGAGGTAATTATTTTATTTATTTATTTATTTTTAATATTTTTGTTAGGGAATTGGGGGAAGGAAACAGTGTTGGGGAATAGGGAAAGGGGAACAGCCAAGTTGTTGTTCTTCAATTTTAGTTGTGGAGGGTGCAGCTAGCTCAGCTCCAAGTCCAGTCATGCCACTCAGCTCAAGGTGCTGAGTTCAATCAATTGTGGGTGGGCATAGCCACCATCCCATGTGGGAGTCAAACCAGCAGCCTCATTGTTAAGAGCTCACACTCTATCCACTGAGACATCTGGGTGGCAGCTCAGCACAAGGTGTCGAGTTCAGTCTTTAGTTGTGGGTTGGCGTACCCCATCACCTGAACAGGCAACCTTGTTGATAAGAGCACATACTCTCACCAGCTGAGCTATCCTTCCACCTGCTGGCAGCTCTGTGGCAGCTGAGCTTGGGCGCAGCTCTTTGGCCCATGTGGGAATCGAACTGGTGACCCTCTTGCTCAGATCTCACACACTTGAGGAAGCTCTTAACCAACTGAGCCACTCGAGCTGCCCTAGAGGTAATTATTTTATATTGCATATATTTTATTTCAGAAATGTTCTATCAATCAATATTTGTCACCATATTTTAAATGCTACAGCAACATAATTCTATAATTAGTTACTTTGAATACTTACTTGGCAATAATTCTTCTATGGAACAAAATCCCTGTGTACTAATTCATCTGTTTTTCTTCTGAGTATTTTGTACATCTTCTCTTTTTTTTTTTTTTTTTAAGATTTTTATTGGGGAATTGGGGGGAGGGGAACAGTGCTGGGGAATTGGGGGAAGGGGAACAGACAAGTTGCTGTCGTTTTGTTCTTCAATCTAGTTGTGGAGGTCGTTGCTTCACTGGCCCAAGCTGGCACCATCATTGTGCTCTTCTCTGGCGAGGCAGATCAGTCGCCGGCTTCTGGACGGCCGCTCACTGCGGCTGCTGGCCGCTCACGCTGGCTGCTGGCTACACACGGTAGCCCATGGCAACCCACTGCCACAGGGACTGCAGCCTACACCGCCGCCGGCGACTCATGGCAGCCCAGCTCCAGGTTGAGCTGTTGTTCAGCATCTTAGCTGTGGAGGGCAGTGTCACTGGCCCTCCTATGTGGGATCCGAACCGGGGCCCTCTGGCATCCCAAGCGAGTTCTTAACCATCGCGCCACTCGGCCGGCCCTGTACATCTTCTCTTAAATTTAAAGCTGAGACTGAGTAACGAATGCATTGGATCCATAATTTTCCCAAAAGAATAATATAATTTATGAATTACTTGAGCCTTCAGCAGTTTCTGCTTTGTTTTGGCTAACTCCAATATACCATATGACCCATCAGCGGAGGCTCTCATTCTTCCTGGTACAGGAAATAAATTTTTCAACCACAACTTAATAAAGAAATAATTCCCTTGAAAATTCTCAGAGTTGCTATAATCTTCCTAATCTTTGTTTTTTACTGTATGATATAGCCACATATGCCTGCGTTCTTAGCTCCAGTTTGGCCAATCATCTCCATAGTAAAACAGGGACAACCGTGTCACCTTAAAACATTTGCTTTGCAGTGCCAAATAATTGATCTACTATATATTTTCTGTTCCTTTTAACTATTTTTACCATTGCAACTGCAACTTAATTCCAATTCATATCATTAAATAATAACTAAAAAGTAAAATCATTACTTTCTCAGTTTTACAGTATTGCTGCATATGTAACAACTTATCACAAATTTTGTGGCTTAAAATAACACACACCTTTATCATCTCACAGTTTCAGAGTAAGGAGTCTTAGTACAGTATGCATGGATCCTCTGCTCAGTGTCACACAGTTTCAATCAAGGTATTTGCCAGGCCAAGTTTTCATCTGGCGGCTAGCCTGGGGAAGGATCCACTTCTAAGTATCCAGGTTATTGGGAGAAGTAATTCCTTTATGTTTGAATAACTGAGGACTCTAGCATTTTGCTGGCTGTTGGCTAAAGGCCACTTTCAGGTCCTAGGGGACACTCACAATTCTGTGTGGCCCTACTGAGTTTCTTGCCACAAGGACTTCTTCAACATTGCTGCTTACTTCATCAAACCAAGGAGGATAATCTTTCATTGTAGTCAGCTAAGATAAAGTCTTACATATCATAACATAAAGAAGTGACATGCCTGTTATCTTCACAATAGTGCCACATTCTGTTGGCTAGAAGCAATTCACACATACTGTATGTAATCAGGGAGAGGGGATTACACATGGTGTGTACCCTTAGAAGGAGAAACAGGTAGTAAACAAATAAAGAACAATGAAACATTTCAATAATGTTAGTCACAAATTAAAAATTTATTCTGCTCTCATTGTTTCATTATTATATTGTGAATTTGCTATAAATAAACCTCATGCAATTACAAGATAAAAAAAGATTATTGGTCTTATATTATAATGAAACTACTTGAAAAATACCATCTTTCACTCACTATTTTTTAAGTAACTGATGTTATCTGCTTCAATAGAAAACACACAGAAATGTTTTAAGTTAAGGTTGAAGCATTTTCTTCAAATTATGTATTGTGAAGCTTCTGCCCCACTGATGACTTAGCGTCAAATAATTTTGATACACAACCTACAGTACCCAACATGTAGAAGTTTGCAATGTATTATACTTGTTTGTGAAATTTCAGCGGTCTCTCTAATACGGTTCATTTTTTAAACATTGTGTTAAACAGACTGTAAAACATTTTTACTCATAGAACTGCTATAAACATTTCAAAAACTAGTTCTTTGAATATAATTTGGATTATATAGAGAGGTAGAAAATTACTCATGTTTTCCATTTTCTTCTCAACCCAGATGGCAAAGCTATATTAATTTTTTTGTAAATTTATACCTAGGGTTTTCCTGTACTTTACAATGCACTTAGAACATTTCCCTTGCAGTGATTTCTAAGAATTTTCATGCTTCCTGATTCTATTACATCCATTGTGAGGTTTTATTTTTTATTTTTTATTTTTTTTTAGATCTTTTTTTTTTTTTTTTTTTTTTTTTTTTTTTTTTTTTTTTT
>NW_017732297.1:217764-219402 GCF_001890085.2 Hipposideros armiger | reverse complement strand
AGCGGCCGTCCAGAAGCCGGCGACTGATCTGCCTCGCCAGAGAAGAGCGCAATGATGGTGCCAACTTGGGCCAGTGAAGCAACATCCTCTACAACTAGATTGAAGAACAAAACGACAGCAACTTGTCTGTTCCCCTTTCCCCAATTCCCCAGCACTGTTCCCAATTCCCCAATAAAAATCTTTTAAAAAAAAAATTATTTTAGAGATTATTTTCTTAATTCTGTATATCTAGTTCCAAAAAACTCTTTCCCCAACTATTCTGTTAAAAATATTCTTATATACTACACAACCTTATGTGAAATATTTTATTTTCTAATTTTATCAGGATATCTTAATAGAAATATTTATTTATTTGATATATTCTCAAAATACTAGGAAATCTTTAACTTTTTTATTTTGCTTTCCTAATTTGTATAGTGAGCAAAAATCCATAGGTACTTATAAAATTCCTCATTTATAGACTTAGGAAACACATACTGTGATTTATAATGTATTTAGAAGAGATATATCATTCTCCATAAAATTCACCTACTGATATTTATTAGAACATACCTCAGTAGTTGAGAAAAATGTTCTCATGTCCACCACGTCTGAAAATTAAAGATAATAAAAAATGAGGGCAGGGCAAGTTCAGATATAAATGAACGAAAGGAAAGGATTAATAAATATAGTGATAAATACTCTGAAATATTAATTAAAAATCTTGGCATTGTCAAGGTATCAAGAAGTAAGGTTTATTTATGATGTTTAACACAATTACTGTTTATTTTAAATATAACAATTTGGTTACTTTCTGTTATAGTTTTAATATTTCCTAAATTATAGCTATGTATTAATATATGCACACACATTTTTTGCCGCCCCCCCCCCCGTTAAAAAAAAATACTTATGATAGTAGAAAGATCCAATCTGAAGAAACTTTTCCATTAAGGATACTTTTGTAGATGTATTTTTTTCCCATTTCTTTTAAAACTCCCAGTGGTAAAATTTTCACATGCTTCAGCTACTAACACAGTTACTGAAAAAGATGTGTAAAACATTTATCCTTAATAGGCTGTAGATGGAACATTGATCTTAAAGTCTCTGAGGAAAATAGATAATGGGGTTCATGTAATTTAATTGGTTCTGAAGTTGATATCAGAATGCATAATCCTCTATTCTTAAGAAATGCTATGTGAATTTGAGTTTTAAAGGAAACTAAATTTTATGTTTTAAAATTTTATCCTATTGAACAATACATTCTTAGTTTTTCTTTTTCTCTCTAAACTTAGATTCTGCTGCCTCCCATTGAAAAATATTTATGCTTTTAAAAATTTGCAATGGATTATCAGATTTTCTCTAAAAAATAAATGGCACTTAAACATAAAATAACCAAAATTCAATGAATTTGTAACATAAACATTGGAAAATTAATAACATATATTTAGTAAAACTCTAAGCAGAAATAATAAAAATATTTAAATTTTTTGTTTATAAAGCTAAATGCATGTGATAATGTTGGTCCGAAATTTCAGGCACTTACATAATCAAATATCTTTTTTTTTTTAAGATTTTTATTGGGGAATTGGGGGGATCGGAACAGTGCTGGGGAATTGGGGGAAGGGGAACAGACAAGTTGCTGTTGTTTTGTTCTTCAAT
>NW_017732297.1:193110-217704 GCF_001890085.2 Hipposideros armiger | reverse complement strand
TGGCTGCTCACACTGGATGCTGGCTACACACAGTAGCCCATGGCTACCCACTGCCACAGGGGCTGCAGCCTACTCCGTCGCTGGCGACTCCCGGCAGCCCAGCTCCATGTTGAGCTGTTGTTCAGCATCTTAGCTGTGGAGGGCAGTGTCACTGGCCCTCATATGTGGGATCCGAACTGGAGTCCTCTGGCATCCTAAGCCAGTTCTTGACCATCGTGCCACTCAGCCGGCCCCATAATCAAATATCTTTAATAATTCTGGCATTGGGATCAGCACAAATAGAAGTTTATACCTCTGATATTACTAAGACTTTTCAGAAGACAGCGCCAATTTCTCATGAACTAATGTAATTGATAATCAATTATAGCAGCTATAAGTGAAGTTTATCTTTCTTGTTTTTCCATTAGAAACATTATCCCCCCAAATAACTATGATTTTTAGTAATTTATCATTTAAAATATGTAAAAAAAGTAATTTTAGAAATATTGATAATTGTCTTGCTTGAATGACTAAAAATTCCATATATGGATAGTTACATAGTTTTAAATTATTTTGATATAAAAATATTTCTTCAAGCTTTTGTTGATATTTCTGTGCTCCTGATCTCCCTTTTCTTAGATCCTTTACATAAAAAAACTTGCAATTGAAATTCTTTCTCTGCTATTATGAGATTTAACTCTTTTTAAAAGCTTCCTGCCAGTTTTTAACCTAAGACTGTCTTTCTCAAGGATCCTGAAGCTAACCTTTTGAAATGTAATCATCCAGGGAGCTAGTGCCCCCTGTGTTTGTGGGAGGGTAAAAGCCCAATTTCAGTGGGGGTCTTGGTGCTTAGCTGGAAATCTACCTCCTTCTACCCATCATGAAGATAATAGAAAGATCACCTTTTTTCTTTTTTTTTTTTTTTTGGATAAAGACAATTACTAAATACAGATGGCCTATGAACCCTTCACCCCAGCTCTTAAAATTCTCCTGCCACTTATTTCAGTGGAGCTGAGTTTCCACACTTAAGTGTGTGCTCATTTCCCTGCTTCTGGTAATGGTATCAAAACAAACAAATAAACAAACACTTGCGCTACTCATCTTGTGTGGTGTGATGCTTTCTTTAACAGTGGGATCAGATAATAATCTGCCAAACATTTTTCTTTATACATCGTTTTTAACTGAAAGATGTCTATAGCTTGAATTTTTTAGTACAAGTTATGTCCTATCAAAGCAGAAATTAAAAGTGTGAATATAAACCTTCACAAAACAATGCCAACATTTTTGGTTAAGTCCTGTTGAAAGTAATAATGAAGAAGAGATGTACAAAGAAAGATAAAACAGAGTTTTAGACAAAGACAATGACTATGATCACTCATGTTTTTCTAATTGTGCATTTGTCTGTTTAGTAAATAATTCTGTATACATGGTTATAAATTTAAATCCTTATACACATGAAGTCACCTTTTATTTAATGTACAGCTATACACAACACAATACAGTTAAATAATAAAGTAGAAAAAAATGAGTAATACAGGTCACTACATTTTACAAATTTCAACACATGATGTTAGAATTTGGGAAAAGATCTGTGAAAAGTAGAAATTACCTGGGTATTGAATTATGAGAAAAAGCTATAAAAGTGGAAAACAAGGGGAAAGTATATTCAAGAAGGATACAAATGAATAAAAATGTTTTAATTAAGGCTGACCATAGCACATTTTCTGGACTACCTAGAAGGAGGTGAGGCAATAAGAAGAGATTCGGGAGACTTTAAAGAAAGTGATTTCAGTTGCTTATAGCAGAATATAAGAAGCAGTAGACTATTTGTCTTATTATTTTGTTGTTTTCAGTTTTATATCCCACATATCAGTGAAATCATGGTTCTAGACTTTTTCTGTCTGACTTATTTCACTTAGCATAAAAATCTCAAGGTCCATTCATGTTGTTGCAAATGTCACTATTTCATCTTCTCTTATGGCAGAATAGTATTCCATTGTGTATATATACCACACCTTCTTTATACCATCATCTACCAAAGGACAGTTTGGTTGTTTCCATGTGTTGGCCACTGTAAATAAATAAAAACAAAACAAAACAAAACAAAACAAAAACCCCATTAGGTTTGACATACCTGTGGAATCAGGTTAGTTGTAGTGAGAATGCTGGATTACATGACTTGGAAGTACAAGAAATGGTAGAGAGTGCCCAATTGTGAGAAGCTCAAGTGCCAGTCTAGGGCAGATTTCAATGCAGCCTATATTTTGGCATGATGTGAGGAGATAAATTTCAACATTAAATCAAATGATTTTAATTTCCTTCATACAAATCTGTATATTAATCACAAATATTTACTCTCAAACATCTCCCCATTTTAAATAAAAGCCTTACCAAGACAGTAATAAATCAGAGTAAAAGCAATTTTTATATCCATAGAGATTCACACTGTTTTGAAAGCAATTGTAGACACTTTATTAATGGATGATTTATATAGACCTATATGATCCAATTTAAAATAGCTATGAATTAATGATTTAAGCAGATTTCTTTAGATGATCACTGTAGTTAATACTCTCTACATCGTTCAATGGATGACAAAGATTTGAAATAATTAATACCAGTAATTCAGATTAAATCCTTCTAACATTGGTTCTTAGTCAACATCCACATTTTTAATGCTTACTCAAACTTCTGCAACAACTCGAGATGCTAGAATTCATGAATAGAGCTCCTCTGTAAGTTCATATCCACCTCCACCTCACCCCATTTCTTGTATGTTTTTTCACTGTTTTGATTTATTATTTTTTTGTCGTAACACCTTGCCCATCATTTCTTGAGATTATAAGTGTGGGTATTATAGACATCAAAGTTCAGTCTTCATTTTTGATCCAGTTTTCATTGGTTTTTGTAAAATAAAGGGCAATAGTAAAAAGACACAGTATGTTAAACAAATAAAATAATTGTGAAAGAAATGTCTGTTTTACTTGTTTTAGCAAGCTGCTCATTCATTTTGCTTTATTTTGGAAAATTAGTTCCCAAAGAATTCTTTATTTGATATTTTAGGTATACAACATAACAAAGGGAAGAAAATAGTACTGGAAATATTTTTAGATAAATTACAATAATAAAAAATACCATGGATTTTAAAATATGAAGTAATTTTGAGAACACAAAAATACTTCCTAAAGTGTGCTTTAATCTCTTGTGGTAAATCACTTTTGAAAATGTGGTTTTCTCTGACATCTTCTCTATTATTCTCATGCTGCAAAGTATTTTAAAGAGCATATTTAAATGAGGAGATTTTTATCCTGGGATTTACCAGTGAAGAGGGAAGAGAATTCTCTCTCTTCATCTTCAGTATACATTTGGGTCTAGTCAGAATTTGCATCTTACTCAGGCATAACCCCTAGGAAATTCCTTTAGGAATTTAACTTGTGTCTTCTAGTGAAGAGGACATTTTACTTTTATTTCCTTTGCTTTTCCTGGAACTGAAGATGTGATGTGATAAGAACGCTTTTCTGGAAGTGCTGTGTTATATTTACCACAGTAAAATTGGTACATAAAAATAAAACAAAACAAAACAAACAATAACCAAAACAAAAAATAAATAAAAGCATTTCCTCATTAGGTATTCTTTCATCTCCCCTATGATAATACACACAGTGTTTTGTTTTGTTTTTTCCATTTCTCTTTCATTATTTCATTTCCCTGAACATATACAACAGGAACTATTTATTTTGTTTGTGCAGTAGGAATGGCTTTTTGCCTGACAATTGCTCTGGAATCTATAACTGTAGTTGAGAGTGGGTGACAGTGTGATTATTAACCTATCTTCTACTTTAAGTACTGATACTTGGCTTTGTGAATCTATTCCATCTTTGATTAGTGACCATCTCTCCATGTTTCTGGAAATAATTGATTGATACTGGATTTCTCTAATGTGAGGGAAATAAACTATTGCTAGCTAGTTAATATTTTAATGCGACACAACAATTGTATTTTATTTCCTACTTAATGTAATGATGAGGCTAAGATAATAGAGCACATTAAAAAACAAAACAACAACAAAAAAACCCTCTGAGTTTAAGAATATAGTTTCCCATCGATGATCATTCAAAAGGTTAGAAATATTCCACTCTTAAGATATATTGAATTTCAACAGAACAATATGGTTTAATGATACAGTAAAATTAGGCTTAAATGTAGTCCTAAATTTTCACCCGCAGTTTCCCTAGAAAGATTCATCATCATCAAAAAAAATTAAAGGGAGAACTATGCATATTGCTTTCCTGGATGTATTTCTTCCTTTGATAAAACTGGGTTCTTTTACTAAAAAGTATATCGGAGTACATGTTTGAATACATAACTACCAGGGTGCCAAAAAAATGTATACACATGACTTGTATTCACCTTTTGTTACCGGTATATATAGATTATTACAACTTTAATACAGATTGATTCCTTTCTTAAAATGTGTATACATTTTTGGGGGGCACCCTCTGTATATTCTCTGCCATATTCTGCCCTTTTAGTAACCCACAGTTCTGGGCTTATCCTTCTTCTTTTTGTCAGGCCTCAAACAAGGCAAGCCTGAAGGGTCACGAGGCAGTTCATGCATCCAGTTCTATAAACAGCCCTCTTCAGCAGCAACTTGGTTTTTTTTTGTTTGTTTGTTTGTTTGTTTTTTTGTTTTTAGGTCCTGGGACCTATAAACACTCTTGAAGCAACTGCTGGGCTCTTCTGTCTGGGCCCTGGTTCTGCTCTCTGCTAACCTTTTCCTTGTTAACCTCCGTATGAAGTGTGCTGTGGAGAATATATCCTCTTGGGGACTATGGAATTTCTCAGCTTTCTTCTCGTGGTAGTTTTAGAGGAATACGAAGAAAGGTCATAAGCTTTAACCTATATTTCAGTATGAAAACTTCTATTCTTTTCTATGAGAAGAATGGGTATCAGTTTACTCAATATATTGAATTTAACAAGCCCTCTTTCTAAAACAACCTGTTTCAATTGTTGGTTTGCTCGCTGAGACTCCTGGTGTTACTTGTTAGTGTACATTAAATGACTGTGCCTAAGCCTCTTGCTGGATGTGTGTGTGTGTGTGTATACACAAAATATACACGTGTATGTATATTCTGTTGTATATATGTATATATACTTCTGTGTAGATGTATACAGAGATATAGATAGATATAAAGACTGAGGACATTTTAAAATTTTTATTTTGATGTTTAACTCTAATTCAAATGTTTTTTTTTTTTTTTCTTGTTTGACATTTAATGAGCCCTAGCACAGTGCTAAAGCATCTAGGTAATGAAAAGATATGTAGTACTTGAAAAAGAGATGAAAGTTAATAGTTCTAAGGTAACTTTTATCATTACAAAATAAGAAGAGAATGAAAACTCCCTTTAAGCAAAAATCAGCAAATGACATGTTATGTAGCTCTGAATTTTTACAAATTATTACATTTCAGAAGAAAAAATGTTCTAAAAAAATAAAGGTGAACTGTGAAGTTTTGTTCAATCTAATTAAGGAGCTCAAAGATAGCAGGAAACCAGAAAATGGAATTAATGGTGTACTTAAGCAATAATTAAAGCCTTCTTCCTAATTTATAGAGCAATGAAACACATTCATATGTGCATTTTACATGAAATACAGGGTATTTTAAAATACAAAACACTATGACTTCTGCCTAAAGATTTGGAGCTAAAACAGCAAGAAAAAAATGTTAAGAAATTAATAGGTGAAATAATATAATACTCTTACACATTATTAAAAAGAATAATGAATGCCAATACAGGCATTCATTATTGTAAGTTGATGTGGCTGAGACAGCTATTTGTTGCATTATGCTCATTTTGCATTTATCACACGATCTTGCAATAAGTATACATATCACAGCCTTCCCTGCAGCCTGGTGTGTTCAGGTGACAAGTGATGGCAAATGGAATATTGGCCTGAAGTGATGTGTGCAATTCTGGTTTGTACTCTTAAATGGAAGAAGCATGCTTTTTCATTATTTAAATCCCCTTCTTGTCAACTGGAATATCAGTCAACTATTCTGACTATGTAGATACAGAAGTTACAGCAGAGGACAGAAGGAATTTTGTTCTTTTCATATTCAGTGTATATAATTTAGATTAATCTACTTAATAAAAATAATGATTAAAATGGTTTGTAAAGTAATTTAATAAATTTTCCAAAATGCATCTAAATGATAATTTCCACTAAATCGAAACAGTTAAAATATGATGGTAACATGCTTACCGAATTTTATGAGTTAATGAAAAATCTGTTTCTTTACCTATAATTCACAACATTTCATTTTAGGGATGATATCAATATTTTTTATAATATTTTCTGATGTTTTCACATTTTTGCTATATGCAATAATAATATCACTCACTCAATTGCAAATACGAAAAATAAGTGAAAATGCAAATAAAATTATGCCAGTGGTTATGGCCCAGAGAAGAAAAGTAAAATATTCATGAAACAATGAATATACTTTCAATTAATTACTTAAGCTTTATACATATTTTAAGTACCTTGAAAGTTTGGGAATGATTCCATTCAAAACTTTTTTTGTCTTGTTTTGAGTACTAATAAAGTCATCAGACAAAAGGGAAATTATTCAACTAAGTTTTAATCAAGAAAACAAGAAAAGGCAAGAAAAAATGGTATTGAAATAGTAGAAATGGGTCTAGATTCAAGTAATCAAGTTGGAAAGCAGGCAGTTAAAGACATATGCAGAAATAAAATTTATACTTTTTTTAATTTTTTTTTTTTATTGAGGAATTGGGGGGATGGGAACAGTGCTGGGGAATTGGGGGAAGGGGAACACAAAAGTTGCTGTCGTTTTGTTCTTCAGTCTAGTTTTGGAGGATGTTGCTTCACTGGCCCAAGTTGGCACCATCATTGCGCTCTTCTCTGGTGAGGCAGATCAGTCGCCGGCTTCTGGACGGCCGCTCACTGCGGCTGCTGGCCGCTCAGGCTAGCTGCTGGCTACATACGGTAGCCCATGGCAACCCACTGCCACAGGGACTGCAGCCTACACTATTGTTGGCAACTCATGGCAGCCCAGCTCCAGGTTGAGCTGTTGTTCAGCATCTTAGCTGTGGAGGGAGGGCAGTGTCACTGGCCCTCATATGTGGGATCTGAACCGGGGCCTTCTGGCATCCCAAGCGAGTTCTTAACCATCGCGCCACTCGGCCGGCCCAAAATTTATATATTTTAAGCAGATAATTTTATGTTACAAAATTCACTTACAAAACTACTTTCAAGCTTTTAAAACTGTTACTATATTTACCTTATTAGATAACATTTCCTTAAGAACACATTGTTACCCTTCATTTCATCATTTTTATTAACCTTAAGCTTCTCTTCTACCTTCAACATACTCTTGTCTACTTTACTAAGTTAATGAATAAGATGAAAAAACAAAAGAATCGTTCTTATTAAAGTATATTACATATAGTTTCTATAGGAAAAAGGAACAGCATTTCCCATTGAAACATTTGATCTAAATTTCTAGATACTGTATTAACCAAAGAATGTTTGCCATCAGGTATTGGTCAGATGTCCTATTTCATAGCTGAGAACTGTTTGTCATACATTCAATAAAGTATGATCACTGATTGATAAACTTCAATAAAGCATTTTTCCCTGTAATTTCTTTACTTCAGATTCATTAAAAGTTAATATAAGAAGATATATGACAGACTGTAATTTATAAGTAATAATGTGCAAAATTTCAGAAGATAGAAACATCTAAGTCCGTAAATGGGAATAGAGTGGAAGGAACTTATTGATTTGTGTTCTATTTTCACCTTTATGCACGCACCACAGTGGTATTTGTGAAATATAACTATGTGAAACTAAAATATACTTTTTCAATAAACATAGAGTAAAACACTTTGAATGATAAAAGAGCATTGTGTAAGTTTTTATTAGCAGCATCATTTTCTAACTTAGTAATACATAAAATAATGGCTATAATGAAGAGCATTTTGAAATAGATGAAATATAGCCTATTTGGACTTACTAATTATATTGGGCAGATATTCAATATCTGTGCTTATTTTCTATCTGCTTGATGTATCACTTGTTTTAGGACCCTCCAGGAGTTTTTAAATTTATCTTTTTTTTACATGAAATATATTTTCCATTTATAGAGAGTGAGTTTATTAACATGTCTAATCATTTCTGTATGCTAATTGCATTATTTAAGAGTGTTTCCTGTATATAATGCATAACAAAGTTTATTTTAACCCAACATTAAAATCTGTTTAATAAAATAAATTTACATTTAATACAGATACATACATATAATACATATATACATACATGATTTTACTCCTTCCATCTTAATTCATTTTAAAAATTAATTTTTGCTTTGTTACATTCGCTTTTACCTTTTGCTTAATTTTGATGGTTTAATTTTTACTAATCCTCACCCATTGTCCAGTTAATTTGGAAGGTCTCAAGTTTTTCCATTTCTCAAGTATTTTTTTTCACATTCTCAGCGTCAATACCTATTTGACATATTTCCACCATATCTATATATATCAACTCTATCCTACAACCAGAGCACTCACTCCATGGTTCCATGCTGCCCCTACCCAGAATATGACGTTGTGTAGATCTTTAGTGACTCAGCCTCCAATGCTAGAAAACCTTTATAATGCTTTTGTTTTCTCCTCCTCAATCCAACACCCAAAACCTAGATTTTGCCAAAATAATTTGCTAATTTCAGTCATAGGCCATTTTATTTTCCCTTGCAATTTGACTCTTTTATTTCAAGGAAATATTTTCAAATAGCAATTCAAGTCTTTAATCCAGGAGAAATTGCTATTATTACATAATAATATTCATTATTACATTATTTGCTTTCTTTGTTTAGTTCCTCAGAGAGAGCATCTAGGCTCTGAAATCTCTGCATCAGAGATGCTTTATCCTTTCCTTCCTAAGGGATATGCTGTCATTTCTCTGGGCTCCGGGATATCTGGTAGGTTATTGTAGGTAATGTCTCCAAACAGCAAGCTACCCTACTTGAAAATGATGAAATGCTTTCTGAGGGCCCCCCTTTTCCTGGCAACAGAGTAAGAGTACAGATTTTTAAATTTTTATTATTATTATTTTTTAGCTGAGCCATCCTGCCACCTGTTGGCAGCTCAGCTGCAGCTCAGCTGGGAATCGGACCGGCGATGCTGTTGCTCAGAGCTCACACTCTTCAGCAAGCTCTTAACCTACTGAGCCACTCATCTGGCCCCAGAGTACAGATTTTTACTTTAGACTTCTTTGCTTTCTTCCCGCCTCAGACTTTGGCTTATATAAGAGAACAAAAATCCTTTCCACGTGGGCTCCTTTACAAATCATGATTTACCCCTTTTGACCAGCTTATCTTCTTTTGCTGATACATCTATTTTTCATGATGTAGAAGGAGAAATCTGTGTGAAAGAGTGTAAATAAATTGGAGATCTCAATAAACAATAATATGATTAATTAAATTGTATTGAACAATGTTTTTAATATTATTAGGAAATGCATTTTATTTAACATCTATATTTGACACTTATTATCTGTTGCTCAAACTGTAACCACACATAGAAGTTTGGAGGAACATCTTTGAATAGCTGTCTGAAGATGTAACATTTTACCATGCAAATGCATTAATTTCACAGTTAAATTTGCAGCAGAGGCATCCATGTAAAGCAACTAGACTTTGATATTTTGTAACAAGTTAAAAATATCTGTGACTCCCATGGCATAAAAAATATGACCACTGTATCATCAAATACTCTTTACTTTCCCCTGAAGTAAATCGTGTGTATTTTCTGAACCCTATTTTCCCAATGTTATGTGTAATCCAGATAAAAAATAAAACACTTTAATACATCTATATGCTATTATTGAAAATCTTAAGGATTAACCTCTTAAAATTAAAATGTACCTTCTTTTGTTGATTGTAAGCTGTTAGTTGCTATCTCAGTGAGCCCACTGGACACCCATAGTTACAGCAATGAACTACCAACATGAACACTGATAACGCTATCAAAACCATCTTAACCTGAATAATTGTCCATGAAAATACATGGAAAATGTGAAAGTTTTATTGAAAATAAACCAAGAAGCAGCAGATTTTGCATAATTTAATTATCTCATGAATTATTTTTAGGATTCCATATTGTGAAACTCTACTAGAATGAAACAAACTACTAATATGTATACATAAAGATTAGTAAAATTAACATTTTATTTATTATAAATAGTGTTTGGAATATACATTTTAAATAATGCACTATATGTGGTAATTCTTTTTTTTTTTTTTTTTTAAGCTGAGCCATCCTACCTGTTGGCAGCTCAGAGGCTTCCCAGCTCGGGCCGGGCATCGAACCACTGTTGCTCAGAGCTCAAACTCTTGAAAGAGCTCTTAACCAACTGAGCCACTCAGCTGGCCCATATATGTGGTAATTCTTAAATGCACATATTAAGTTAAAAAAAATGTAAAAGGCCAATTCTGAATAATCCCACAGCAGACTCATTTTAAACTGATTGTGGTAGAAATACATCCACACAATGCTATTTTCTTGAATTTTTAAAAACCAAATAAAATTAAAAAGCATTATTAAAAAAAGTAAAGATAATGCCACTTTATTTTTTAAGTGGAAAATGATACACCTATTCATGATACACTATAAAAGTCTAAATTATATGATTTCTGGGAGTTGACAGGACAAAATAGTAAATTTAATTTCCCTTTATTTTTGAAAATATGAATTTATATTTTAAAATGTAAATGTCATAAAATCAGGAGTACTCATTAAATATATAGTGTAGAATTTGAAAATGTGACTGTGACTTTAAGTGGAAGTGTTTCTAAGGGGGCGCTTGAGGATTTGCAGTTGATATCAAGCCATTGGTTCTGTTATAATTGATTTTATTCTCAATATCTGTTTCTTGCTTTCATTGTGCATAGAAAAAGAAAACAGTGCTGAGTCACACACAAGAAAGTCTTCCTGGGTTGGCCGAGTTGCACATTGGTTAAGAGCTGACTTGGGACGCCAGAGAGCCCCAGTTTGGATCCCACATATCAGGGCCAGTGACACTGCCCTCTACAGCTAAGATGCTGAACAGTAGCTCAACTTGGAGCTGGGCTGCTGTGAGTCTCCAGCGACGGCATAGGCTGCAGCCCCTGCTGCAGTGGGTTGCCATGGGCTACCGTGTGTAGCCAGCAGCCAGCGTGAGCAGCCAGCAGCCATAGTGAGCGGCCGTCCAGAAGCCGGTGACTGATCTGCCTCACCCGGGAAGAGCGCAATGATGGTGCCAGCTTGGGCCAGTGAAGCAACGTCCTCCACAACTAGACTGAAGAACAGAACGACAGCAACTTTTGTGTTCCCCTTCCCCCAATTCCCCAGCACTGTTCCCATCGCTCAATTCCCCAATAAAAATCTTAAAAAAAAAAAAAGTCTTCCTGATTTATTTACATAACGAGAGTGGTATAACTGGCCGGCTGTGCTAGATGGCCTATTTGCCATCTAAATGTGCAGGTTCTCTTTCCCACATCATTAAACCATATGAGTGAAAAATTGTCTTTCACTCTGGAACCAAGCAGCTAGAAAATGCCCCCAAATTTAAGGCTGTATAAAGTGCTGACTCAAGGGGTTGGTGCTGCAGAGCTGTGTTCTGCTGCTTCAAGCAGGGCTGTACCAGGCGACGGCTGTTTTTCAAGCACACACTCTCCAGCCTACTCAGCAAATCTGAGGTCAGGATCTTGACAGGCTGTAACTAAATTTCTTCACCATGCTGTATAGTCTGGAAATGCATTTTTCACAAAAGAGACTTTCTTCCCAATGAACTGGGCCCTGGACTTTGGGGAACTACTGGTCACAGAAAACTGGGCAAAAATCTATTTCAAATGCATTAGCCAAAATCTCTTTGCACTGTAGATGTTTAGAAAATGTTACTACGATTAAGATTTAATTATGTAATAAAAAGCGAAAACTCTCTTTTTAAATAAATACATTTCATTAGGTACTCACAATATGAAATTCATTGTAATAGCCATTGTGTAGACTTAGGCATTCGTTTAAGGTTTTTGACTATGAATGTACTCATTTCCAAAATGCTGTTAGTAATATGTGAATCCAGGGTTGTTGTGAAAAACGGGCATATGTAAAATAAACAGCAGAGATCTGGCAGCAGGTCTTAGATGAAGCTTGTCTCGCACAAAGATTGACCAATGGCAGTGACAATGAGGAACTGAACAGCAGGCCTGTTGAGAGCTCCAGGACGGGAGACACAACCCGACCATTGGGACTTTTATCGATTCTGTTAGCCCCCAACACCAACTAGGAGAATGAAAGCTGAAAAAGAAAGCACAGAGACAGATTACCGCCGAGGTTAAGGAAGTGGGAGATCATTAATTAGAGTCCAGAATCCCTGATATCTGCAAACCAGTGAGCAAGAAATCAGAAGTCCTTTATGAGCATTCAGTCTTGTTTCACTTGGGTTTGGAGGGAGAGTATGTACCAGCCTGAAACTCTGCTGTCATTTCTCCTATTCTTGGATCTACAGCAGGGCCCAGGTAGAATTCATTGTATTTCAACCTAAATAATAATGAAAAATGAATCAACAGAGGATCTCAACAACAAAATACAAAAAAAATAAATAACATATATTTATTAAAGGATACCGGGTAAGCTTAAACAATGAGAAGTTATACCACGTCCTTGAACAAGAATTCTCAGTATTATAGATTCACCTTCTCTGAAATTACCTATTTCTTAAGGACCTATTGAATGGTGATAACAATTTAACTTTTAGCACACAGAAAACCGCAAAAATTCTGAAAACTAAAAATAGTTTAGCTAGTTCCTTTTGCAACAGCACTAAGAGAAATAACAGATTTACCAGAAAAGAAGAAAACAAAAACAAAAAAGGTCTATCATACCAACTTGTCATCTAGCATAGTGGCAAGTCTACAGTTTTAGTTTATTAAGAATGAAAATTCTACAGCCTTTGTTGCATTTCAGAAGTAAATTTTAATTTTCTTGGATTATAAAAAATACATTTGTAACAATGCCAAATGATGTCTTAAAATTACTAAGAGACCAGCTATCAACATATATTAAAGCTTACATCTATAACTTAATTAAAATAATGCAGTATTGTTAAATACACAGTTCATGTAAAAGAAGATAGTCTACAAATATACTCAAATTTGTCTGTAATGAAGGATGTACTGCTTATCAGAGGGGTAAGGCTGAATTGTTTTATAAACATTGTTTATAGATCTGGCCTTTCTCAGAAGGATGCAAATTTAGAAGTCATGAGAGAAATAATGGATAAATTTACCTGAATATAAATAACAAATTATTATATGGTAAAAAATACCATGAATGATGTATAAAAATACCAAGAAAACTGGAAGAATATTGAAACATACATGCCAAAGGGATACATTGTAATCTTGTAACAGGTTCTATGAATCATTAAGAAAAATAAGCCAAGGGAAAATAGCCAAAAATAGGAAGAGCAAAGGCACAGTAAGGAAAATACAGATGGTCTTTAAACGTTTGAAAAGAATCTTAGTCTCATTCAAAAAATATAAATGACAATAACAAGGCAATTAGAGAACCACATGAGAGTGACAGGGATAAAAGAGCTAATGACATTTTTACTGTGAAGTTATACATATAGAAGCACTCTTAAACATTGTTATTAAGGGCAATTTGGCAATGTTTAGCAAAAATTTAAAATGTTTACACACTTTGAAATGGCAATTTCATGTATAGTAATTTATTCTAAAGCTTTACTCACGTATGTGTACAAAGAAATATACATTCACACAGCTATTCATTGTTATACATATAGTGTAATTGTGTATATGAACATCAGAGGACATCCAGCAAAGACAGAGGTTGTCTCACTGCTAAGGAGCCATGGATTATTGGGGGCTCTTGCCTGTTTATGGATCTGGGGGCCCCTGCCACAGGGAGAGGAGGAGGAAGGGTTATGAGTGGAAAAGTACTAAGTAAAAATGGAGAAAAGCGAGTTAGCCACTGCTGCTGATAAGGAAACATTGTGAGAAATGTGTAGATCAGGTACCCAAAATTTAAACCCAAGAAGAAATCAGGAAACATGTGTATTCAATTATGCCTGCTTGGAGACCATCTGGTTTTTCAAAAATTCACACAATTTGAAAGTTTCTTGTCTTTAGGTTTCAGTCCTTTGTAAAGGACAAGAACAATACTTCATCAGGACGTCAAGGGAAACGTGTTTGCCATTCATCTTTCCCAACACTATTTCTTCTTTTTCTAGTACACTGATAGGCACTTATGGGATGTTGAACAATAAAGCAATATAAAAAATATAAATTATAATTATAAAGTAATTAACTAAAAGGAACGGCACAAGATACCTTTTGAAATATTTATGTAGACTAAAGAAACTTCTTAATCTTAATTTTTGTATGCAAAGTAATTTGAATTGTTACTTTCTCTCAGAGCTGATACATAATGCCATTTTCTTCTGTAGTACTAAACCCAAAAGGATCAATTTAAACCTTTCTCTGTGTTCAGTATCACAGATATGACATCGTCATCCTTTAGATTATCTGAATTAAGACCTTGATGTCATTGTTTTCATTTCATCCTCTTATTTCAATATGTTATCCGTTTATCCTCCTTTAGGGTTATGCTAATAATCAATTATTGATTTCAGGACATCTTATCACAGTTATTCATATTGCTTCTTTGCACTTTTTACCCTGTATAGTGTTTTATTAATAGAAAAATTTAAGGATCCTTATTTATATAAGACCAATATTATGTAAATACAGCTATGAGTAACCTAATTCTTTTGACTCTGGTACATGCAAACACAATAAATACACTGTCTTCCACTGACCACTGAATGAAAGACAACCCTATAGCAATGAACTTAATTTTCATGATTGTACTGTGGCAAGGACTTTCCAGATATCATCTTTTACCTACTTTTACCTACATCTTTTACCAAGCATACATTCAAAATCCTTTTCTTCTCTACAGCATGCATCCTATATGACTTATCTCACACATTTTTTTTTACTTTATGCAAGCATGTCTTTTTTAAATTGAATGTCCATCACTCATCTCCACCAGTAATGTGAGACTCCTATTTCATCAATCAATAAAAAAATCAACCCTTCTCTAACACTTCTGAAAAACCACAAATACATATAAAAATATTACACATACCTGATTAATATTGTGTCTGTCTCTGTTGCTGCCATAACAAATTACCACAAATTTAGCAGCTTGAAACAAGATCAACTTATTGCATATCTCACAGTTTTGTAGCTCAGAAGTCTGGGTTGACTCAGCGGACTCCCAGCTCCAGATGTCACAAACCTGACATCAAGTTGTGGGCAAGGCTGTCTTTCTTTGTGGAGTCTCTCAGTGTGAAGCTATTTCCAAGCTTATTTTGATTGTTGGAAGAATTCAGTACCATTGGTTGTAGAACAAAGGTTCACATTTCCTTGCTGGCTGTTGGTTAGGTAGCGCTTTTGATTTTCTAGGTGCCACTATGTTCCTTTTCTCATGAGCACTTTCTCCATCTTCAAAGCTGTGGGCTGAGCCTTTCTCCTGCTTTCAATCTCTGCTCTCCCCTATGCTTCCTCTCTCCTCTTTATCAAGCCTGAGAAAGTTCTCCACATTACTAAGAGTGCATGTGATTAGATTGGTCCAACTCTGATAACACAAGATAACCTTCCTGCATCAAGGTTCATAAACTCAATCATATTTTCAAAGTCCATTTTGTCAAAAAATGCAACATATTCACGCGTTCTATGGGCATCTTCGGGAGGCCATTGTTTTTACTACAACATATATATTCAAGGGAAAAATTGAAAGATTTCCAAAAGTAAAAAGAAAAGACAGAACGTGCACACTACTATGTACACATATATACACACACATATATATCTGAGTAACTATTTGTTAATTACTGTCTTTATTTCTGACTCCCACCAAATATTTCTATATGTTTTATTCTAACAAGTTGATTTTATGGGTCGGTCTATGCTTTAATGAAAAAATTTTAAGGTTGAACATATTCATATTTTTTAAAAAATCTGTTGGGCGGACCTAGTGGCTCAGTTGGTTTAGAGTTGGCTTAAGAGCGGGAGCTCTGAGCAACAGGGCCGCCGGTTCAATTCCCACATGGGCCAGTGATGCTGTGCCCGAGCTGAGCTGTCGCTGAGCTGCCAACAGGTGGCAGGAGGGCTCAGTTAGTGTAACAAGATTGCCTGTCCGATGGTGGGCTATGCCTACCCTCAACTAAGACTGAACTTGGCGCCTTGAGCTGAGCTCCCACCCGGATGGCTCAGTGGATATTTTTTGGGTTTTTTTCTATTGGGGAATTGGGGAAGGGGAGCAGCGTTGGGGATTCAGGGAAGGAGAACAGACAAGTTGCTGTCCTTTTTTTCTTCAGTCTGGTTGTGGAGGACATTGCTTCACTGGCCCATGTTGGCATTATCATTGCACTTTTCCTGGGTAAGGCCAGTCGCCCGCCGGCCATTGAACGGCCACCCCCGGTGGCTCACGGCAGCTCACGAAAGCTCATGCCTGCTGTCAGCCAGCCCCACTGCAGCCTACCCCCCACCCCCACCGGCGACTCATGGCAGCCCAGCTCCAGGTCAAGCTGTTGTTCACCATCTTAGCTGTAGAGAGCACAGCGTCACTGGCCCTCATGTGGGATCTGAACCAGGGCCCTGCTGCTCAGAGCTGGTGTCCCAAGCCAACTCTTAACCAACATGCCACTTGGCTGGCCTGAGCGTGCACTCTTAACAACAAGGCTGCTGGTTCAACTCCCGCATGGGATGGTAGCTATGCCCACCTGCAATTAACTGAACACAGCACCTTGAGCTTAGAGGCCACGAGCTGCCGACGGGCAGCCAGATGGCGACTGGCACCCTCCACAACTAAGATGGAAGAACAACAACTTGGCTGGTCCCCTTCCCCAACACTGTTCCCCTCTCCCAATTCCCCAATAAAATCTTAAAAAACAAAAAGACCTGTTAATATCACTTCACATCTGTTCCTCTATTTTATTCCTTTCAAATCATATTCCTTTTTATCATTTTTCAGACTGTTGATCATCCATCATGCTTTTCCATTTCTCCAGTAGTTTCTTCCTAACCCTTAACTATTTTTTCCCTGGCCTTTGACTTCTAGTCTTTATTATATTTTTCTGTTCCTTTTAGCTTTTCCCAGTACTGTTGAAGTGATGTATAAGTTAGCTTATTAAAAAACATTAATTCTGTGTTTTTAAAATTACAGTGTTATAAATGTTATCTACGTCACTGAAATGCATACTTTTATGTATAAAATTACTGTCTCCATTGTTGGTATTTTCTTCCATGTTTTAATTGTTCTATATATTCACCACTCAACCACTCTTGACTGGTGAGTCTAGAAGGTAAAAACCAGTCATGGATAGCTCAGTGCCGATTTTTCTTGCTCATTCTGGAACCAGTTTGCTCAGAGAGGTCCCCTTTGCCACTGGCCTACCATAAGCTTGGCCGTATCTTTGCAGGCCAGGACAGAGGATTTCTTGCTAGCCCTGTATGTCAGTGGGAATGTCAACCCAACTCTGAAATTCAGCAGTTGGACAGTCACTTGTCCCATAGATAGAATTATTACTCTATTATCTCTAAGTTAATAATTGGCCTCCATTAACCATACTTTTTGTTTATTTTTCATTTAGTTGTGAACCTGGGAGGGAAGAATGGGTCCCTACAAATTCCTGAATGTACAAATAGTCATTGTGAAGGAGAGAAAGAACATATATTCCTAGCTCCTTTTATGTGATCAGGCATTGAAATAGGTGTTGCATGTGAATCAGAATGTGAAATCCTAAAACGAACATTGGAGGCTAATTATATTTTAATGATGATGATTACAATTATTTTGTCAATAATCATAGACAAAAGAAGAACCAGGGCTCAAGTGGGAAGCCATTTCTGCTTGACACACAGAAAAATGCTCTTTTATTGCTACTTGTCTAATAATTTACATATATTTCTATTTTGAATATTTTACAATGAGTAGGTGTTATATCATTCATACAAACTCACTTGTATCTATTATGATTTATAGCTCAATATACATTCATATGACAGATTCTCATTAATTAGGTTTTTTCTCATAAACATTACCTAGCAATTTCCTTCAGATTTGTTATCAAAGTTATTTTAGTTATAAACAGCAAAACTAACTCTGTCTGGACATTTTAAGTACAAAAAATGTAAGTTTTAGAGTAAAAATGGGATAATTTGCAGAATCAAAGGAACTCCTGAAAACTCAACCTTCAGAAAGGCAGGTACCAGGAAGGATTCTGGAACCTGAGTAACAAGAATGTTTATAGACCTCCTCTCAAGAAGGCTTTTTTTTTTTTAAAGATTCTATTGTGGAATTGGGGAAGAGGAACAGTGTTGGGGAATTGGGGAAGGGGACTAGCCAAGTTGTTGTCCTTCAATCTCAGTTGTGGAGGGTGCAGCTACCTCAGCTCTAAGTCCAGTCTCCATTCTGCCACCCGTAAGCAGTTTGCGGCCACTCAGCTCAAGGTGCCCTGTTCAATCTTAGTTGTGGGGGAATGGGTTGCCCACAATCCTAGGCGGGAGTCGAATCAGCAACCTTGTTGTTAGGAGCACGTGCTCTCACTAGCTGAATCATCCTGCCACCTGTTGGCAGCTCAGTGGCAGCTCAGGTCAGGTGCAGCTCACTGGCCCATGTGGGAATCAAACCGGCAACCCTGTTGCTCAGAGCTTGCACTCTTAACCAACTGAGCCACTCGGCCGGACTCACAAGAAGGCTCTTAATAACAAGATTTAGGTTCAAGCACTCCTGAATTTTGTTCCTTTTCTTCATGTTTTAAAATTCTTGGGACAGAGCATATGGTTGACCAAGCTTGATTGATACATTCATTTACCCATTGACCTATTAACCTCGGATGTGGGAAATAAATAATGTGTGTAAACCTGCCTAGTGGTGGTATACTCATGTATGAAGGGGCAAATCCAGGTAAGGAACACTTCACAGCAATCCAAATAATCACTGTAAGAAATGTCTAGTCCAACCAACATTGAATAAAATACCTACATGAATTCTGAGACAATTTTTATTTCAGACATACATAGCTTTTAAAACTTTATTCTTCACTTAAATATTCATTGATATAAGAAAACAGTGGCACTTCAAAAATAAATTTCACCTACAATAGAAAAGATGCAGTGTGACAAATGTATAAATGCAGAGTAAAGTTCCTAGATTTGTGGAACTAAGTCAGCTTGTCTTTGGAGAGGTCTATTTTCTATACTTCCTACATTTTCCTGTTAAATATTTATTGTGGCTTCAATGTTACGCTATGAATGGCACTATAACTTATGAAAACTCATTATCTAAGACAGTAGACATGACAAACCAAAGAAATCTGACTACCTACTTCAAATTTTCTTTATTTTATTGTTCAAAGTCATAGTTTATATGATCTGATAAGAAATATGCCCTGAGGTACTCCATAAAATGAAAGGCTAGCAATGCTATTAGTCAAGGAAATATATGATGTTAATGATAATTTTTATTTCTTATCATATTAAAGTTTATCTCTTTTATCTTCTTTGCCAACATCCAACATCCCATAGTGGGCATCTGGGTAAAGTAAATGACATTGTGTAAATGATTGACAAACTCTCTTACATACAGTACATATGCTTTTCTTGAAGAACATTTCACATCCGTTATACTGTGCCATATGTTTTTTTAATCTTGCAGACAATTACCGCACTAATGGAGTGTAAAGTATGATTATCTGAAACTATCCTTCTACTTTTAAGTCATTATTTGAAAATATAGGCAAAATTGAAAGCCACATAAAAATTTCTCAAAAGCTAAACACATTGTTTTGCATGGCACGGAGTGTCTTAATTACTAGTATTGTCTGTCTATACTTAGACTTTTTATAGTAGAGAATACCTGTGAATTTAGTTATCTTCATAGACACTTTGTTTATGTGCTTTATTTGACAAGCGTCTATATAATATTTACTCTATGCCATGTGTTATTCTGTTTCTTAAATATGAGGTAAATAGCCTTATTATATTTATTCTATAGGTGAGGAAACTAATGTACAAAGAGCTTAAATATTAGCCCAAATACCAAAAAATGGCATAGCCATTTATATAGATGTGTAAGATGTAAATTAAACTATGTCTAGAGCCTGGAAGAAGCTAAGAGGAATGAGAGTTAAACATTTCTATCTATTCATAACTATTTATTTCTTTTTAGGCAAATTATTTTATTAACTTACATAATATTTATAACATTGTAGTGAATTGTTATCCTTAATAAGATATTCCACCAAATATAAATTAATATATTATGGTATTAAAACTCTATTACATTTGTATTAGAACAAATGATATAAAATACTGGTTCATTTTTATGATAATATATATAATTTCCCTACTTCAAATAATAGAAGAAAAATACTGCAATTAACACATGTAGTTAAAGAAATAATGTTACATATTTAAATATTACTTCAATTAAAAATTACCTTGTATACATAGCTCATTGATCGCAAACTCACTGTTACTTTTCCATTCTTTTAAGTGTCTATTTGTGTTTTGTTTTGTTTTTGTAGGCAACCACATATTTAGATGTAGTTTTGCTCTTTTCTTTTTGTTTTTCTTCTAAAAGAGTGCAACAACTTTATTTCCAAATTCATTTATGTTTAAGGACAAAGAAATAAACATATTTAAAATGTTTTATATTCTGTATAGTTATAAGAAGCTGAATTTATATTTCTCAAGAGCACCATAAACATTCTAAATTTACCTGTTTATTCATAATATTAATATCTGCCCATTGTCTAATGAAAATGTGACTGCATGTTTTAGTATTGGAAGGCTTTGCATTATTAGTACAACTCACACAAGTTCTTTTTATGTTTTTCTTCTTATTTTATTTAAATTAAATTATTTTTTTCCAGTTACAGTTGACATTTAACGTTATATTGATTTCTGGTGTACAGCATAGTGGTTAGACATTTGTATAGCTTATGAAGTGATTCTCCCAATAAGTCTAGTGCCAACCTGGCACTATACATACTTATTACAATATTATTGATTATATTTTCTATGCTGTATTTACATCCTCCTGACTACTTTCTAACCACCAATCTGTACTTCTTAATCCCTTCACCTTTTTTTAACCCTACCGCATAACTCCCCCTCCTACCTAAACAAATTATTTTTTTTATTATTATTATTATTATTATTTTTTTTTAGCTGAGCCATCCTGCCACCTGTTGGCAGCTCAGCGGCTGCTCAGCTTGGGCCGGGACTCGAGCCATTTGGCCGGCCCTAAACAAATTATTTTTAAATAAATAAAGCTTTAGTCATTCCTTGGGATGGATGAGAGTAATATGTTATATAAAGTCAACAAATTTCTGCATTAAAATGATATATTCTTGAAACTTATAATACTTTCTATAACGGAACATAATCTTTTTTTTTTAAGATTTTATTGGGGAATTGGGGGAGGGGAACAGCGTTGGGGAATCGGGGAAGGGGGACAGGCAAGTTGCTGTCCTTTTGTTCTTCAGTCTAGTTGTGGAGGACGTCACTTCACTGGCCCATGTTGGTATTATCATTGCGCTCTTCCCAGGTGACGCAGATGGTCACCGGCCACTGGACAGCCGTTCATGGCGGCTCTTGGAAGCTCATGCCGACTGCTGGCCGGTCACGCTGGCTGCCAACCACTCATGGTAGCTTTATGGCAGCCCACTGCAGCCTACGCCATCACTGGCAACCCATGGCAGCCCAGCTCCAGGTCAAGCTGTTATTCACCATTTTATCAGTAAAGGTTGCAGCGTCACTGGTCCTCATGTGGGATCTGAACCGGGGCCCTGCTGCTCACAGCTGGCATCCCAAGCCAACTCTTAACCAACGCACCACTCAGCCAGCCCTGAACATAATATTATTAATCTGTTTTTCTCCTCTTCTGATTACTAGAATTTGATATCCTTTGTTGACGAGAAACATCCAGCCTAAGAGAAAACTTATAAGAGTTAATTTAAGCCAAACTGATGACAATTGCTGGGAAGCAAAATCTCAACGGATTGAGAAAATGCCCTGTGAAATGGTGGTTTGGTCCGGAAAAAGGGATTACTCTGGTATTGCAAGGGTGTGTTATCTTAGATGCAAAAAAGATGATAGACAGGCTTAAAGTAAAGATTGACCTTTGTCAAGGAAGTTACAGGCCAAGGATGTGACTTCCCACTATGGCCACCTTAGTTAGTAATTTTTATGTTCACTCCATCCTCTGGTTATTTTCAATCTCCTGAGCTTGTCAGGCTTAACATATGGCCCGTTTTCCATCCACACCTTCATAGGAAAAAAAATTTCAAAACCAACCCTGCAATTAATAACATTAGAATACAGATCAATAGATGTCAGACTTGAAAAAAAAAAGATAGACGTTTTCAAATCTCTAATTAAATAAAGCTAGCACAGTTTACCAACAGAAATACTGAATTTTAATTTTGCCAAGGAGTAGTTTTAGGGTATCATTTAATTCAATAGCTTGCCATCCAAACAACTATCAAATCAAAGGCTTTTAGCTAATACTCATTAGGAAATTGAAGGTTCGAAAATTGTCCTAAAACTCCTTTGAGGTGAAGACTGATGATTGTTTCATCTAAACAAATATGGGTGAGATTTGTTTTTCTTTAGTGCCTTTGAGCCCAGAACATCAGGGCTATGGATTCATTACTCTAGTTTGTTTTCATTATGAGAAAGCGATAGTGAGAGGAACTTCTAGAGAGAGAATTTATCTGCACTTAAGATTCTGTTACATTTCCAAATACAGAAATTTCTATCCAGGACTCATTATGTAAATGTACTCATTATGTAAATCATTGAATTAAAGCATATATGTACCCTTTACTTTACACACACACACACACACACACACACACACACACACACACACAAACGTCTTTCTATTCAATAATCAATCTTGAGTGAAAACAATAAAAATCAATAGTTAGGTACTGACAGTGTTATTATACATTAAAGTGCATTTTAATGAACCATAAAATTATGATTTGTGTTTGCCATATAACAATGTTCCCAATGACTTGCAGGATAACACAAAGGTAGTTACTCAAGCATATTTCTGCATAAATTTTCCAATAACTACTTAGACTTATAAAAATGGTTTATCACTTTTAAAACCCTGTATAGTGCTCCAGACATCACTGAGCATTTTCTGCTGGTGTCCTGCCCATACCTGCTTGGCCCTTGGGATTTTTTGCCATTTTTGGTTAATATCCAACACATGGGGGTCTTTGCTCTTGGATTTTTCTGGCTGAAAGAGGCTGCTCTGCCCACAGGCCAGGCGGAATGTGCCAGAACTCACACACCCCTTCCCTCAGAAGCATTCCACAAATGATTGGTGGACTCAAATTAGTAAGCACTCTGCTAAAGGCAATTGTTGAAAAAGACTACTAGAGTCCTGACCAAGATGGCTTTTAAAGTCACCCTCTGCTTGATTAACTTCAGACAGACTTCTTCCTTATTTTAGGCCCTTGACATCCCTTTTCTCAGTGTGCTTAGAAAAAAAATCCTTTCTGCCTCTAAGAGATGCAAATCTTTTAAAAGGCCTTTTCACAGTTTTACAACCCCTTTAGTCTTTCTCAAAGACCTAAGAACCATCTCTTTGAAATGTAAACATCACCAGCATAGGGCCCCTCTCTCTCAGTTTCTGTAGAAAAGTAGGAGCTCAAATAAATTGGATTACACACTTTTCTTGAAGTAAAAGGAGTTTATTGTCTTTTCAAACATCCTGGTCAAGAATTTCCTGGAACAAACAGTTATGATAGTGCGGTAATCACAGAGAATACTACATGAAGTGCAATGATGGCTGTGGAAGCTTTAAAATATGTATGTAAATTATTTGAAATCTCACTCCTTTGTGCTCAGTATGGGTTGGGCTTAGTGATTTGTCTCTAACCAATACAATGTGGCCAAAGGGGCTGATTTATAAGCTACAGTGTAATCCAATGGCTGCCCCCAGGCTATCTTTATCTTGGAGGGCTAACCCTAGGAACTCAGTGACCACATTTTTTTGTTTTGTTTTTATTGGGGAACAGTGTGTTTTTCCAGGACGCATCAGCTCCAAGTCTTCAATCTAGTTGTAGAGGGTGCAGCTCTGTGGCCCATGTGGGAATCGAACAGGCAACCTTGGTGCTATTAGCCTGTGCTCTAAACACCTGAGCTAACCAGCCACCCCTCAGGAACCACGTTTTAAGAAAGCTCAGGCCGGGCCGGCCGAGTGGCGCGATGGTTGGGGACTCGCTTGGGATGCCAGAGGGCCCCGGTTCGGATCCCGCATGTGAGGGCCAGTGACGCTGCCCTCTACAGCTGAGATGCTGGACGGCAGCTCAACCTGGAGCTGGGCTGCCGTGGGTCGCCGGCGACGGCGTGGGCTGCAGCCCCTGTGGCAGTGGGTTGCCATGGGCTACCGTGTGTAGCCAGCAGCCAGCGTGAGCGGCCAGCAGCCGCAGTGA
>NW_017732297.1:162941-192960 GCF_001890085.2 Hipposideros armiger | reverse complement strand
GTCTGTTCCCCTTCCCCCAATTCCCCAGCACTGTTCCCATCCCCCCAATTCCCCAATAAAAATAAAAAAAAAATCTTTAAAAAAAAAAAAAAAGAAAGCTCAGGCCATGTGTCAAGGCCACATCCTTAACCCATTGAGCTACTGTCAGTCTTTGAGTTTTCCACTTAAGGCCTTTGTTGGGGGCTAAAAAAAAGTTAATACTTTTCTTCCCACATTCTAAGTTCTACTTGGGCTAATAATCAAATTAACACAGAGAGATTAATAGGTGAAAATCAAATTTTTAATACATGCACATGGAGAATTCACATAGGCATGAAAATTCCAAAGACAGTAAGGCAACACTGGGCATATAAGACACCTTGGGGCAAAAGAGAGAAGTAGGGAAGGAGCAGAAGATTTCAGAATTGAGAATGGGCAATTTACAGGTACTTAAGCAAGAGCAGGGGGCACACATGGCAGGCAAATTCTTGCTGGGCAGCTTAGAAACAATGGGATACAATGGGTATCTAGCTACCAGGTGCCTGCCTGATGCTCTCTTATTTACCATACTTAATTCAAATTAGGCTAAGGCAGTATTCTAAGGTTTTTTTTTTCCTGAAGCAGGTTTCTCTGAATCTCTTGGGCAGTAAAGGAAAGGAGGATAAAAGGTTCTCTCTGAGTCTTGTTTCTTAATAAACAGCTTGAGATCCATACCTGAAAGAGTAGCTTCAGGGTGGCAAAATTTTGCTTCCCTTTACCCGATATATCAAGGAACAAGGCCACACAATCTCTGCTGTGCTCCATCCAAAATCCAGAACCACATAATCCATGTGGCTTGTTTTACAACACTATATTCTATAGCACATTGGTTTTGCAACAATATATAAATAAAACAAATGTATATATGCTTTTATAAAAGAAGACTTTTATTAAGGTGTTTCATAAACCTGACAAGAAAAGGTATATATTCTTCTTAGCAGACACTGAAAAATATTTAGTAGAATGCATCAACTTCTTTCCTTCCTTCCTTCTTTCCATCCTTCCTTCCTTCCTTCCTTCCTTCCTTCCTTCCTTCCTTCCTTCCTTCCTCCCTTCCTTCCTTCCTTCCTTCCTGAATGCATTCTTTAGTTTTCCTAGAGCAGTTTTCAATTCACAGAAATATTTAAAAGAAATATAAACATTTGCCATATACTACCTGATCCATATATGACATCATCAGCATTCCCACCAGAGGGGTGGGTACTTATGCTAAAATCGATAGAGCTACGCTGACACCATTATCATCAAAAGTTCATAGTTTACATTAGAGGTAACTCTTGGTGTTGTATATTCTATGGATTTAGACAAATGTATATTGCCATGTTTCCACCATTTTATTATCATGTAAAATAGTCTCACCACCCTAAAAATCCTCTGTGCTGTGCGTTTTCATCCCCGTTTCCCATGCCTGCATCCACTGATATTTTTATTGTCTCCATAGTTTTGCCTTATCCAGAATGTCATATGATTAGAATCATACAGTATGTAGCTTTTTCAGATTGGCTCTTTCACTTGTAACATGCATTTAAGTTGGTGCTGTCCGTGTTTCAGATTTTTGCATTCTAATATATATGTCGTGGTATCTCATTGGGTTTTAATTTGCACTTCCTTGATGACATACAATGTGAAACATTTTTCATATGCTTACTTGCCACCTGTATGTCTTCTTTGGTGCGATGTCCATTAAGGTCTTTGGCCCATTTTTTAATCCGGTTGCTGTTTTCTTATTCTTGAGTTTTAAGAATTCTTTGTATATTTTGGATAACATTTCTTTACCAGATGTGTATTTTGCAAATATTTCCTTGCTGTCTGTGGCTTGTTTTCTCATTCTTTTAACAACTTTCATGGCACAGTATTTTTAATTTTAATAATTTTCAATTTATCCATTATTTCTTTCATAAATCATGCCTTTCATGTTGTATCTAATAGGTCATCTCCATAACCAAGGTCATCTAAGTTTTCTCCTATGTTATCTTCCAGGACATCAATCATTTCAAATATACATATACACACATATACTCACACATATTGAAACAGAAAGCTAAAATCTCTTAACAAGCTACACGTAAGAAGAATAATGTGCTCCTGAAGTATAAAACACTACTGTTCCTCCAAAAGAAAACTGCATCATCAATAACAAAATACAAAACATTTCCAAAAACAATTGCCGCAGGACACCAGTCAAAGGCTAATAAGTGATACTCGAAAATTTGAGAATACTTAACTGATTTCAATGGGTAATAATTTTTAACGCAAAATGTTAAAAAATTTATGAGAGATAATTGTCACGTCCAGCGTGGCAAGGGCAAACGGGTTTCTCTTGAGGGGCGGCATAGATTGAATAAAGAAATAGAGACAAAAGTAAAGTTTAAGAGCAAGACCAAGGGACTCGGTCAGAGAGAAACTGAGCCCCAAATCGGATCAGCGCATGGCTTTTAATTGAGAATTTTCAAAGAAGTAAAACTGTTGTCAATCAAATTAGCATCCGTTTGGGGTCTGGGCCTCAAAGCCTTTTTCCTTTAACATATCCCATTATGTTCCAGCAAATGCTATGCCTTCACATATCCGCCGCATAGCCCCAGGACACCTGGTTACTGTGTCCTCCCAGAGGAGATTAACTGTTTAGCATTCCAACAGGTCCCAGTCGCACCTTGAGACACTCCCCAGAGGGAGTCTTATCGGCCTCCGGTCATACCGGGGCTTTTCTCTCTTAACTAACGGGAAAAGAGGCTAAATGCGGGGGGGGGTCATGTTAATAGAAATCGGCTTCAGGCAACAGATAATATTGGTAGATTTTGTTATATAATGTTTAATAAATTTAAATATTCCACACTAACCCCCATTCTTCTGAAACAATGACAAACTGGAAAATATTTATAAAACTCAAAAAATATTTGATGTTCTACAAAACAATAAAAGAAATATTGAGACAGAAAAAGTATAAGCAGGACAAATGCAGATAAGTTACATAAGCAGAAATAGATATAATTAATAAATAATTTTAAGCACTACCCCCAGAAGTTATTGAAAACTCTCAAAATTGCACAGAAATGAAATTCACTTACTAATTGTATGGTGTTTTAAGATAATAACTTGTTATGGTTTTGTATGGTTAATTCTCATATATTACTTTTGAGAAAATATTGATTTGACCCCTAATAACTGTGTAACATATGAAATCATTGAAGGTTTCTAACTTTTGATCAGGTTTTTGTAATTTTATGAACCAATTTTTGGTAAAACTTTAGATATCATCAAAGATTTCACAGTAATTTTTATAACAGCTTTATTTGCAATACAGACAAAATTTTAAAATTGAAATAACCGAAAAGAAAGTGTGGCTTAACTAAATGTGATGCAGCTATTCAAAAGAATAATATATAGCCACTGAAATCATGTAAGTTTTACTTTAATCAGACAGAGACAAATGTTTAAAATACAACAGCATATGAGTAAAGCAATAGAGCTTTATATATATATATATATATATATATATATATATATATAAAGTTGATATATATATATATATCAACTAATATGGTTGATATAAAGCTATAGGATCAACCTTTATATCAACCATTATTAGTTGCGGACCTTTATAATTGTGGACTAAATATGCATTTTTAATTTCTTTGCAATTTTATATTTCAAATGATAAAACTGAAGAAGTATTGCATTTTTTAAAAGATTTTATTGGGGAATTAGAAGAGGGGGACAGTGTTGGGGAATTGGGGAAGGGGACCAGCCAAGTTGTTGTTCTTCAACCTTCATCGTGGAGGGCACCAGTCGCCATCTGGCTTCCCTTCGGCAGCTCATGGTGCTCTAAGCTCAAGGTGCTGAGTTCAGTCTTAGTTGAGTGTGGGTGTAGCACTTGTTGTTACACCAGCTGAGCCATCCTGCCACCTGTTGGCAGCTCAGTGACAGCTCAGCTTAGGTACAGCGTTACTGGCCCACGTAGGAATTGAACCAGTGGCCCTGTTGCTCAGAGCTCGCGCTCTTAAGCCAACTCTTAACCAACTGAGCCACTTGGCCGGCCCAAGAAGTATTGCATTTTTAATAAGGAAAAGTATAAGTTTTCAATATCTAAAAAAATTACAATTTTTGTAAAAGGGAAAGAAATTAACAACCACAGATATTTCTAGAGTCGGATATTTTTATGATAATCAAACCAATTTGAATAATTTAATAGCTTCTTTACATTATAATAAACAAATATTTTAAAATTATTGACATGTTTTTTTGATTAAGCATGCAATTATTTCTCAATAATTTCTCAAATAAATAAAGAAATAGCGGTCAAGGTCATAACCTAGCAGAAAATCAAACAAATATCATCCCCAATGCAATTTGTTTCAAATGATGCTTTTAAAATTAGAGAGTATTTTAAAGTGTATTTCAAAGTTTTCTTATAAACAAGGAAATGGAGGCCAAAAGCAATGCCTATTCTGTGATTTCGTTGTATATTTTGATGTGCTTGAAGTAAAGCTTTCTTCTGTTTAGTTGATCAAAGCTGTTTTGGGTTTCTTATTAAGGTGGCAGAGATTCACCTCTGGAAGCCTGAGGAAACACTCAGCAGGATCTATCTTTTTGGTGTGATTAAAAATCATTTTCTCTTCCTGTAAAAGTTTGCTCTTTATTTGACAGAAGGAATGAATCCCCTGGTGAGGTGAGTTTCAGCAGAAATAATAAAACATACATCTTGAGAATGGAAGGCATCAAAGTGAGGAATGCAAAATTAAAGATTTATTCATTGTCTATATTATCAAAAATAATCTTTGAAGTAGATGATAGAGATTTGCAAAAGTGTACTGGAATATGAAACATTTAGCTTTGTCTTCCCTTTAAAGAAGCATTTATGGGTCTCATAATGTTAAGTTTAAAACACCTGATTGCATTCTCACTCCTAAATTATTTAGTTCATAATTATAATTTTTTTTAAAGATTTTATTGGAGAATTGGGGGAGGGAAACAGCGTTGGGGAATCAGGAAAGGGGAACAGACAAGTTGCTGTCCTTTTGTTCTTCAGTCTAGTTGTGGAGGACGTCGCTTCACTGGCCCATGTAGGTATTATCATTGTGCTCTTCCCGGGAGAGGCAGTTGCTTGCCCGCCATGGAACGGCTGCTTACAGCCACTCACACCAGCTGCTGGCCAGCCCTACTGCAGCCTACGCCCTCACCAGCGACTCACGGCAGCCCAGCTCCAGGTTGAGCTGTTGTTCACCATCTTATCTGTAGAGAGTGCAGCATCACTGGCCCTCACGTGGGATCTGAACAGGGACCCTGCTGCTCAGAGCTGGCGTCCCAAGCCAACTCTTAACCTACGTGCACTCGGCCGGCCCTATAATTTTTCTTTTCAAATAGTATTGAGATAGAAAACATTGTAGGTAGCCAGGGAAATAGCCAAGGTTGAGGGAATTAGGGTGGAAACCATAACAGAACCAGAGGAAGTAATTTAATAACTGACAGATATGTTTAAGTCACAAGACATGCCAAAGTGACAAGCTCAGGTTGGGGAGGACAAAAGTTTTTTTCAAGCCTATAACAAAAAAAAAGTCAGAAGTTAGGGTTCAGTCTTCAAAGGAGGATTAAGACAGGCTAGTTAGCATAGGAGGAGGCAGTTAGGAATTCCCAGGTTAACTGCATGTCTTCAAAGCATAGGTCTGCCTTAAGATAACATACCCCAGTCAGAGCAGAAACACCAATTCTAACAGCTGGGTTAATCCTAGAGTAATGGCACCCCAGCCCAATTATTTTCTGGGACAAATGGTCTATTACAAAAGCCCCCTCCAGGCTAAACATATCTGATAACAGTACCAATAGGCACCAGCCAGCTCTTCTCCCCAGGTATACAAGAAAAAGTATAAAAGAAAAAGTCTTTCCTTTAGCTAGTGGGCATCTCAGTTTTGGGTGCCCCCTCTCACTTTGAGAGCTGTAACTCTTTCTGCTTTAATAAACGATCCTTTGTAGCAAACCTTACCTCTCTGGTCCATGTCTCCATTCTTCGGTTCCACAAGACCATGATTCCGGTGCACACACACAATCACAAATATCACAAATCCTACATCAGTTATTTCCTTCTATCTTACGTTCTGTCACAAAGATATTAATAATAATTACAGATTGAATAGTTTATTTGTATTTCCTGGCCCTCTGCTTGCACCATTTCTTTGAAGATCAGAAAGATCCTGCTTCTACAACTTTTCATTCTCTGTTAGCTATTGAGAATTCTGGTTAGTTACAAGTCTGTGTTAAGCTTCTATTGGTAATTAATGATATACTGTGTCCACTAAAAATTATTCAAAATTATTTTGTAACTAGAAACTTAAAGCACTTTAGCTGTTGTCTTAGTTCAGGCTGCTATTATTCACACTGATTTTATTTGAAAGTAAAATAGTGTAGCTATAGGTAGATTTTAAATATTTATATAAAAAGTTGTAATTAAAAAATAATTTGATGCTGTTAAAGGGGTTGGTGGACAGCTAATGAAGGAAGTATGAAAAAACAAACTGCTGAATCAAATATTCTGGTTAGAATCACAACTTCACCACTTACTGTCTATGTGGCCTGAAAATATTTGTTAACACACTATACCCTGGCTTTATCACCTGTAACATGGGGATAATAGTAATGATCACATGGTAGATTTGTTGGGAGTATAAAATAAGACATCTGTGACTGTTAATTTTATGCGTCTTCCTGACTGGGGTAAAGGATGCCCAGATAGCTGGTAAATCAGTATCTCTGGTTGTGTCTATGAGGTGTTTCCAGAAAAGAAGAGCATTTAAATTGGTGGACTCAGTAAAGATCATCTTCAACAATGTAAGTGGATATCATCCAACATGTTGAGAGCTTGAATAGAACAGAAAAGCAGAAGGGTGAATTTGCTTTTTTGTTTGAGCTGGGGCTTCCATTTCCTCCTGCCCTCAAATATCAGAACTCCTAGTCCTTGAGCCTTTGGACTAAGATTGGTATTTACATCATCCAGCCCCCAACTCTAGGGCTTTTAGACTTGGACTTACATCGCCGACTCCCCTGGTTCATGTGCCTTTGTGGACTCAGACTGAATCACACCACTGTCTTTCCTCATTCTCCAGCTTGCAAATGTCAGATCATGGGACTTCTCTGACTCCATAATCGGGTGAGCCAGTTTCCTATAATAAATGTCTATCTATCTATCATCTATCTATCTATCATCTATCTACTTTCCTATAGTTTCTCGGGAGAACCTTGACTAACACAACATTCATATAAAGGTGCTAAAAATAAACTCATAGAATCAATGCTCCATAAATATTATTTATAAGGATAAAATATAAATTATTTAAAATCTAATTTCAAATTTTGTATTTACATTAGATTAGCCAAGGGACTTAGGGACAGAAGAACAACAAATTTAATACATTTTTAAATAAAATACTTCAGTATAGCCAATGCAAAATTAATATTCAATCAAATTATTTTAAATAAACTGAAATAATAAAAGAAATATAGTTAAGGAACATTAACATTTGGAGTATACTATATCATATTTAACAGAAATGAAAAAGAATTGCTTTGAGATTTTAAACATATATTCAAGACTATATTGTTATAGATTCTCAACCATAAATGAACTCCAGAGCTTAAAGAAAAGAAGATTTCAAGAATGTTTAAAATAGATATTTAAAATGAAAAAAGATTTTTTATTGAATAGGATGAATGCATTTATATTGCGCCAGTCATTTCAAGTTCAAATACTTTCCAAATCATAAAGGCTTAGATAGAAAATGTATTAAACATTTTCTGGAGTGGTTTGATGTGCTATGTATTATGAAGTAAATACAAGAAGATCTCACAAATTTATTGTTGTTTATTTTGTTTGGTTTTTATTGTCTTTTAATTATTTCTTTACCTTAGGTAGGCAGGAAAATTACTTTTCATTAGTGAATAAAATGCCCCTTACAGTTGGATAAAAAAGACAAATCCTGCAGTCACCAGTTTACAAAAGGAGAAATAACTGAAGATTGGCTGTCTGGGGGGCAAGGTAGCTCAATAAAATATATCATTGCATTGAGTTTTTCTTAATAGTTGGCTTGAAATACCTGAACCCACTGTCGGGTCTCAACCCAAGCAATCTCCGCAGATATAATTCCTCTTTCTAGATTCAGAAAGATATGCTTTAGAAAGCTTTTAACTGTAAAGAATCAAACTGAACAGAATAATCAATCCGTCACTAATTCACATTAATAGTGAACATCTTCTATTACTATTCAAATGTAGTTATTGGTCTAATAAACCTATATTAATTTTCTCCACTTTTCAATATGCCTAATTGTGGGTTTGTGTAATGATAATTCACTTTTGCAATAATACTGTTTCTTTCTGACTTTAAAAAACAACTCTTGATTTTTGCATGTGTAAAGCCATGTTTTTGTTTCAGTTAACTGAATGACTGACATGAGTGTATAAAATCTAGTTATGCTGGACTCTTCATCTGAGCCCTACTATGGGAAAAATTCTATTAAATAGTACTGGCATATTGCTATCCATACACCTTCTTTTTCTATGTTCAAACCACTCCTTATTTGGTAGACCTAACTGGAATGAAAGAATATGAGTTGAATATTTCATGCTGTGCTGGTATGTATAATTCATGATCAAATTCTTCAAAAAGAAATAGATAAGAAGTACTGAAAGTTATAAATGAAATATTTTTATACTTAACAGAGGAATTGCATAAAGATATTTTAAGTCTTACTGCACTGACACCATGAAGAATTATGAAAAATAACAAACCACTAAGGAAGAATCAAAGAGAGACAGAGTGGGAAACAAAAAAGAGAAAGAAGTAAACCCCCCAAATAGATAATAGTCCATTTAAATTGCAGAAAGAGTTTTCTCACAAGTAGTATATGAAAATGTTAGCAAAAGAGAAAATTTTGGTACAAGATAAAGTCTGTTATTCACTGCTTCCTTTTCTCTTGTGAGCACAAAATTAATGATCAAGTTTTTAAAAGAGGAAATTTTAAAATACCTTTTAAAAATACAGAATTAAGGATAACTAGGGTCAGTTAATTCACTGATTTATTTGTTTATTCATTTATGAATTCCACATTTCTTTATTGGGTGACCATCATTTACCTAAATTTCTGGTAGTTGTTAAGGGTATAGGGTTTATAGGTAGAGTGACCATGTAATTTATCATTCAAACTAGTTCACTTTGAGTATGAAAGGAGATACTGATTCATAGGAAGTTGAAGAATCAATTGAAAAAGGAGTTTGTCCCTGGAAAAGCAAGGTATATAAACACCCTATTTATAAGACTTGTTGTTTGTCCCTAGGATTTCAAGATATATCATTGTATGCTGCAAAATAAACATTAAACTATAATGTGATGTGAACGCTGTTTTAATATGAGCAGCTCTGGTATAGTAGAAGTGTGTATAGGAATGGAACTAACCAAGTTGTCATAAATAATTTTTTGGAGGAAGTAACATTAAGCTGAGGAAAGGGTAATAGTCATTAAATTACGGCTGCATAATAATTAAATATCAGACTTAGAAAAAACACTAAAAATAAATCTAAAACCTCCCTTCCCAATAAATCAACCAGAATAAGAACAGATTATACAACACTTGAATAAAAATAATTTTGCTTGTCTGTGTGCCCAAAGTCATGTAGTAGGTAGAAAGAAATACCTAGTCTGAACCCACGTTTGACTGTTATGAAAAACTGTTAAAGGACCATAAAAATTCTGTTACCCTGATAGAGTAATCTGACTTGGATTAATACCAGGAGGCACAAGATAAGGTTTTCTATTATAAATATAACAGACAGTGGCTCTGCACCACCTTTTTCTGAAGTAGAAACTCTGTTATCTGAAAACAATTTTAAGGCATTTGAGATTTCTCCTGGGTTACCCTGCATTTTCAGTTCCAGTCAGGCCATTGAAGTAGGACACAAGGGTTTTGCTCTCTTGTTATACACCAGAAGGATGTTTAGAAACTCCTAAAAGAGGAGAAAATTCACATAATACAGAAATAGTGTCTTGTGAATATTAAAAGCTATAGGTTATTGTGAAGAGTCACAAGATAACATTTTAATATCTTTTACCAAGTAAGATAAAAAATTATATATACACAAGGGTGGACAATTAAGTTAGCGAACTCATCCTAAAAAAAGTGCTACATACCTCATTGCTGTCACCTCACTACAGCCACCTTTGAAGCACTCCCCTTGGGAAGCTATGCATCGATGCCAGCACCTAGTCCATCCTTCAAAGCAATTTTGGAACTCTTTTTCTGAAATGGACATCAGAGCTGTCATCGTATTACCCTTGATGTCCTGAATGTCAACAAAATGTCTCCTATTCAATATTTCCTTTCTCTTCGGATAAAGAAAGACATCACAGGGGCCAGATCAGGTGAGTAGGGAGGATGTTCCAATACAGTTATTTATTTGCTGGCTAAAAACCCTCTCACAGACAGTGCCGTGTGAGCTGGTGCATTGTCATGATGCAAGAGCCATGAATTGTTGGTAAAAACTTCAGGTCGTCTAACTTTTCAAACAGCCTTTTCGGCACTTCCAAATAGTCAACTTGGTTAATTGTTTGTCCAGTTGGTACAAGCTCATAATGAATAATCCCTCTGATATCAAAAAAGGTTAGCAGCAATGTTGCAACAAGTTCATGAACTTAATTGTCAGACCTCATATATACATCTATACACATGTGTACACATATATACACATGTACATATATATATCCCTCTAATGTTTTAAAGAAATAGTTCTTGCATAAATAGTCTCAAAATATTCTAAATATATGTTTCAATACACATAACTTTTCTCTCCATATTTTTATCTGATAGTATTTTATATAACTTAATAGGTGGTTATATAAGTAAAAAATAAATTTAACGTTGAGGGTGGGTACTGGATATTTCCTGAGAAATCTGTTCTTGTTGTACAAAAGAAAAGTTTAAGATGCTTCATACAAGTGGGGGAAAAAAGTAGTCATTATCCATGAAGCCTAGATTCCATATCCATATATATATATACATTTGTTTATTGCTTCTTAATATGCTCATCCAATGACTATTTTCTAAATTTAGTAAGTAAATGTATGTTAAGTTTAACTAAAGACCAGTTCAATAGCCACAACCTTCAGATTATACAGTCCTTGATCTAAATGGCTTCCATTTCCAATACATTTCAGCTCTCCATCCACATGGCAAACTTTTAACCCTGATATTATAGGAAACTGTTCCACTTCCAAGATGATCCTCATAGCATTCTCTTCCCTTCACATTTCTTGGCTTTCATAGTTCCTAATTTTACATGATCAATGAAAACCTCTTATTTCACTCAGTCCAACAATTCTCTTCTGTTGCTCTAAAAAGCCTTGATTTCACGATTGCTAATCAACATCCCCTGCACCTTTCCCTAAAACTCCCCTCTCTTCTTTTTCATTGCAGTATTTGTAAAGCAACCATGGAGAACCCTGCTTCAGCTGCCACTCTACTTGGTATTTTTCACTTCTATGGAGTTGATATCCTATGTGATAGTATTCAAATCTCACAAAATAATCTTAAAATGTTTGTCAACTATTTTTTGTTTCTTTAGTGGCTGTTTCTGTTCTTCTCTTCTTCCCTAAATTCCTCACACTTTATTTTTTTCCTGGTCGGAAGATGATCTTAGTTTACGCTGTATTTAATGGAATATGGCACTATAGGCTTATGCCCTCCTGTCTCTCCTTTTTGGCATTTCACTGAGAAGAGAGTTATTGAGGGAATACAACTCATTTGAAAACTTGAAGTTTCTGCTTATGATTGTGCTTATACAAGCAGGCTTTTCAGTTGATTCTCTATAGGCTGTGTTTCCCTCCATGTTATTCTTAAGTACTGACCTTTGGCTTCACTCGTTAATCTCTGAAATATCTGATCCCAGAACTCTATTGCATTCTTATTCTCCCTCACCTGTGGAGATGGCTATGGTGCTGTGGTTGGAGATACCATTTCCTCATTGGGACTTAAAAGAAAACAGACCCTGTCATTGGATAGTGCTATATATTTTTTTTAAAGTCTTTTTTTTTTAAGATTTTATTGGGGAATTGGGGAAGGAGAAGAGACAAGTTGCTGTCTTTTTGTTCTTCAGTCTAGTTGTGGAGGATGTTGCTTCACTGGCCCATGTTGGTATCATCATTGCGCTCTTCCCGGGTGAGGCAGATGGGTCGCCATCCTCTGGACGGTCGCTCACGGTGGCTCTTGGCTGCTCACGCTGGCTGCCGGCCACACACGGTAGCCCATGGCAGCCCACTGCAGCAGGGGCTGCAGCCTACACCATCACCGGTGACCCACGGCAGCCCAGCTCCAGGTCGAGCTGCTGTTCACCATCTTAGCTGTAGAGGGCAGTGTGGCTGGCCCCCATGTGGGATCTGAACCTGAGCCCTGCTGCTCAGAGCTGGCGTCCCAAGCCAGCTCTCCTAACCAACACGCCAGTTAGCCAGTCCAGCTATGATTTTTTAAATGTAATCATTATTGGACATTTTCTAAACACTGGTGGTTCATGGATTAATCACTCCCATGTCTACTGATATACTCTCAATAAACATTGTGGGTACTGCATTTAGTTGTTTATCATTTTAAGCTAATGGGATATGTTCTGGTTATGAAATTTCATGTATTATCGCACAAAGCAAATGTAAATATCTTTGAATTTAGAGTACCTTTCAATTGTTTAATGTAGAAGTTTATTCATTCAATAAATACTTATAGAAAGGGGAAGTATGTAAGAAAAAAACCACAGGCTTCAGAGTTATAAAGATCTGGGTTTGATTTTCATCTCCCCTACTTAGTAGGTGTTTGACTTAGATAGGGCTTATATAGTCTCCTTGAGCTTCCGTTTTCACACTTGAAAAATGAAAGCAATGATCATTATCTCATAAGACTATAAGGCATAAGAATACATGCTTAGAATACATTGCATAATGTCTAAAACACGGTAGATGTTGAATAGCTTTTCTTATTATTTATGTGAAATTCATCTAAAAAGATATCTAGAGGAAAATATATGCGAACAATAGCACTAAGGTCAGGAGGGGGAGAATAAAAGTACAGAGTTATAAGATTTTTATACTATATCAAAATGCTATAATATCATTTCATTGTAGTCTTTGCTAAGTTGAAAATGTGTCATGTAAACCCTAAAATAAATAATTAAATCAGTAAATAAGCTAACAAATGAGAAAAAAATAAATCATAAATAATATTCACTTCATTTAAAAGAAAGCACAAAAAAGATGAAAGAGGTGATGGGCAAATATAAAGGAAGTAGAAATGTGGTATAGATTGAAGCACAACTATATCAATATTCACATTAAAAGTAAATTATACTCCAACTAAAAGCAAAGATTGATACATTGGATGTTAATAAGCATGAAACAACTGAAGTTGTCCACAAGAAACCCATATTAGATATAAAAGACACCAATAGCTTACACTAAAAATGATTGAAAATATATGCCATGTTAATGCTAATAAAGAGAATGAAGAGTGGGTATATTAATATCAGGAAATGTGGATTTCAGAAAGAGAAAAAAATATTTCTAGGGATAAAGAGACACTTGTGATACAAATGATTAAAGATGCAGTTCAGAGAGGGCTGCCAAACCACAGCAAAACAAAACAAAGCAAGCCGAACTAAACCAAAACCAATATACCTAACAAAGCTAGCCAAACTAAAAAGTCATAAAAGAACCAAAAAATATAACATAGGCAAATCTGGAATTATCATCAGAGAGCTCAACACTTTCTCTCAAAATTCATAGTCCAGGGCCGGCTGAGTGACTCAGCTGGTTAAGAGCTCGCTTGGGAGCGCCAGCTCTGAGCAGCAGGGTTGCAGTTCAGATCCCACATTGAGGGCCAGTGATGCTCGCCCTCTACAGCTAAGATGCTGAACAACAGCTTGACCTGGAGCTGGGCTGTTGTGAGTCGCCAGCGATGGCGTAGGCTGCAGCGGGGCTGCAGCGGGGCTACAGTGGGCTGCCGCGAGCTATATGAGTGGCTGGCAGCCAACATGAGTGGTCGGCAGCTGTTGTGAGCTGCTGGGAGCCACTGTGAGCAGCTGACCAATGACCGGCGACTGATTGCCTCACCTGGGAAGAGCACAATGATCATATCAACATGGGCCAGTGAAGCAACGTCCTCCACCACTAGATTGAAGAACAAAAACAGCAATTTGTCTACCTGTCTGTTCCCCTTCCCTGATTCCCCAATGCCGTTCCCCTCCCCCCAATTCCCCAATAAAATCTTAAAAAAAAAAAAAGACCCAGGGGAAAAATGAGGCCAACATTAATCTCAGTACCAAAACTAGTACAGAAAATACATGGCAAGAAAACTATGGAACAAAATCCCTCATAAACAAAGATGTAAAAATTCTTAACCAAATTTTAGCATATTGATCCAAAAATATAAAAGGAATAATATGCCATCACTAATTAGTGTTTATTGCATGAATGCACAATTATCTTTTTTTAACATTCCAGAACTTTCTATGTGATTATATGAATCTGTGTTAAGCTGGCACCACAGTTTGATTTCTTCCTCTGTCAAGGGAAAACCCACTCCTTTCAGAGATTTTGTTTCCTAATAAATGCATCCTAAAATATGTCTCAACTTCTGGTTTAAAAGAACAAAAACTATGGTAATTAATGTTCATCATCAATTTGTCTCCTACACAATCATTAATATTTGATGTTAATAAGTATCAGGAAGATTATGTAACTTGTCATAGCCACACATATAGTAAGCTCTGATATTCAAAAGTGGATATTTGATGCCAATATCTAACCTCTCCTTAGGCTTACAGGGGCCTGATGAAAGTCTGACTCTGTCACAGTACATTATTGGTATAAGGATAGTGAATGTATGGTGGAAAAATACACATAAATAAAAGTAAAAAAGAGATGCATGATAAAAATGGCACTGAATAATGTTATTAACTCACTGATTAAATTAACTTAAGAGGATGCTTCAACAATATTCTATTTAAGCAACATCTGCTTAATTTCAAAGTAAAAATATTATTCTGTCACTTTCATATCATTATTATAAGTGTGGCAATTTATAATTCCCCTGATTATTTACTTTGTGACAAATGTAGAAACAATTGTGTTCCCCTGAGTTAAATAACATCACTAGCTTTATCTGCCTCTTAATCAAGAAATGCTGAACAGCCTCTAAAAATTGTAAATTTGTTTGCTATGTTCAATATTGTTTTTATTTCTTAATGACAGTTAAAGTCATCTAAAATTATACATAAGTTTACTATTAAGATTTTTCTTTCCAGAAATTAGGATCGTCAAGTATCTATATTGGAATATAGGCAGGTGGTCAATGAATGCTTTGTTGATTTCTAAACCATGCATTTATAATATTTTAGTATTTAGTCTTTTTTCAACAAAGGGTAGCTAGGTATGAAATTATTCACTCTATTTTTAAGGCATTTTTATATAAATGGCTTTCTAATTTTTGCAATTTCGATTTTAATTGTGATCAATGATTATCTTCATTTTTTTGTTTACTAATATAATTTTAAAGGTTTTTTGCAAAAACTTCAAAAACAAGGTAATAGCTTTCCAGAAAGTCAATTCCTGGTGCTTGAGACACTCATATAAAAAAGCAACAGACTAAATGTAATATACCATAAACAAAACGACTGATAATTATTTACCAAATAGGACTCAATTGGCAGGATAAATCAATTTAAAGTTAAAAAAATATTTTTGCCTCTTTGATTTTCATGCTTAGTTACCATGTTTTTGTTTTATAGCCTCTTGGGCAGTGGTTGTTTCCTAAGCTAGTCTAAAATTATAGGCAAATTATAGGCAAACTACCTCCACAATACCATAATGGCTGCTAGATATTATGGATTCCAAGTATGCAGTAAAACTAAGTTAAGTTTTTTGGGTTTCTTTTCAAGGTAGCTTTTACAGGAAAAATAAAAAGATTTCTGGAAGGCCGTAGGATTAATTTCCCAAAGTTAGATTACCTAGCACCATACACATCTTAAGGACATTCACAACAATGAAATTAAGATGGTTTCTTTCATTATTTTCAGTAGTACATTATAGCGCTTAGTTAGAGATATACAAATTTTAATCAACATTCATTTTCAGACACAAATTTTCATATTTTCCCTTAAAGTCTCTCAAAGCAAAATCACCTCCAAATTGTTCTGTAGTCTTTGTTGCATTGTGGGGCAATTTCAAGCTCTTTCATGAGAAAAAGTATTGATTTTATCTGTTGGCAATTCTGCAACTTACTTTTGTGTACATATAGTTATTTCTTCTAAATATATAGGATAATTTGACATATAATTCATATTAACTTTTTCTCTACAGATCTACTTTCAAAAGTATGTATTTCTTTGTGTAAAGAAAATCATAGAATTTGTAATTTAGTCTCTTGTCAGAACCTTCACTATTGGATTAGGTGAATTTCAAGACATGTCAAAGTCTCCTAGGAAATTATTTCATTGGGAGACTAGCTATTTCTTATTCCACATACTTTAAATTACCTCCAATGTTTATTATATCATATGAATGCTTTCACTTAAACTTTGTTATTATTGAAATTTTGGTTCAACAATTATCAAGGATTATAATATGAAATAATTCCTTAAGTACATTTTTATTTTAAAAACTGTCTAATTAAAATGATACAGATCTTACTTAAAAATATTTTCATTATAAATTTGTCTCAGGTTTTAATGGCAATATAAATGAATGTCTCTACAAACAATTCTCTCCCTGAATGCTTCTCATGCTATATTACTCAATGCCTCTCATCTTTGCTTTGTCTGCCAGTAGGTCTAAATTTGTTGCTAAATTTAAGTAATTAATATGTTCTAGGTGATAGAAGCTTTTTTTTTTATCCCATTAGATATATGTAGGAGATAAATCATGGATAAACTAAAATAATTCACACATGAAAAAAAGATTACAGACTTAAGTAGATAAATGGTACAAGCCACAATATAATACATTCTGTTTATATGATTTATGGCATTTGAAGGAAAATTAGTATTTTGTAAAGGTATTGATTATGAAAAGGTTATCCATTTTATTTTTCTCTCCTCTCTCTTAGACAATGATCAAGTACTATTCTTTTGTTACCTAAAACACCGTATTTTAAAATGTGTTTATATTAGTCCACTGCCAATTGTCCTAAAGCAAAAACATTGGAAAAATAGGCCTACTCTTTATTCTTCTCAAAACTGTTTAAACGGCAGATCTGTATTTTGTACACAAAGTATTTAGATACTTTGTTTGCAAAGATGTTTATTAAATGTTGGTTTAATTTTAGTTACTAGTTAAAATATCTTAAATAAAGTAAAAGTTTATAGTCAATTTTGAAAAAGTAAAGAATATATAAAAATCATTGTGAATTACCAAAAATGCTTCTGGCAATACTGTTTCATTCTGATGTTTTGATCTTTATTTAAATAATCTTTTAAACATAATAAACTTAATGGTAACAGCAAAAAACATTATTATTCTTGTTTAGACTTAGTTCAAAAGAGAAAAGAGATAGAAAATAAGTAGTGTTTCTTTAGCTGTTTTTTCAGTTTTAGATATGTCTTTATATATAAACCATACAAACTCATTTCTCTATTGTTTACTAAGTACAAGCCCGCATATGTTATAAAAGTAATAGGAGGCAGGCTTCAAATGAGAATACAAACAAATGGTACTATTTATATAGTGTACAAGCCTATGCTAGTAGATAGATTGAAATATATACACAATATATAGTGGAAACCGTGAATTATGTAATACATACAGATATTCAAATCCCAGTTCTGCCATTTTCTGGCTTTCCTGCTTCATCCTTGTTACAGCTCTTCTCTAAGCTTAGTTTCCTCATCTCTAAGTGGAAGGATATTACTCTGTTTTGTAGTGTTGTGATATCATGAGATGATGTGTGCACTGTGACACTTCCATATTGTACATGATTTATAAGTGCTATATTTATCAATTCCAACTCCCATATTTCCTACTTTTAATATTAGGTCAAATTTTATTCTCGTGTCTCTGTGGACAAAGAGCAAGTTTGCAAATCTATCTTGAAGAAAAACACCATAATATAGTCAAAATGAAATCATCGTAAAATAGTCTTTAAACTTTATACTTGTGTTGGTGATCGATAGAATAGATTTTACAACCTTGGAGAAAATTCTATACAATCTGGCCTCCTTGGACAGGATCAATTTATCTCTGAGAAGGAGAAAGTGCCTTTTCAAGAAAATGTTGTCTCTGCAAGAAAATTCTCTGCCTCTGTGGATACTCAAGAGAACATCGTAATGTCCATCCAAGTGCTGCTTTATCTCAGGGATTAAATGTCACGGAGGTGCAATTTTTCTTTCCCATGACTTAAATCGTCATGAGCATCTCCTTAGTCAGTATGCTAGCTTTAAATACAATTTAATAGGTGCATGGAAAATCAGACTGAACCAAATGCACAAGCAGAGTTAAATAAAATGTAGGCTCTTATATCACACACAAAACAATACAGTGTCTCTAGGACAAGTTTGTGAGGACAATGCCCCTACCAGCACTGCTCTTTGGGGACCACGACTATCATTGGGAACTAGATGTTTCTACTATTATACTACCATAGCTCAAGAATGAATTCACTGCTCTCATTTTTTTTTTATCAGTAACTCCTGATTCACAGCCCCAAGTTTTAGCTTTTCAAAGTAGGAGGAAAGACTGGGTGCTTTGGAGAGAATGATTATCTGGCCATTTTAGCTTCAAAGCTGGAAGTTGTACTTTGTCTCCCATCAGATTCCTAACATGGAGACACCTCCAAAAATAGGAATAGTTCACATGTGCTAGGCAGCTGAATAAAAAGCATCATCTATTCTAGTTGAACACTTTGGCTGGCCAACATACTCATATGCCCTAATTTTCGAACTTACACTTGCACAATTAATTGTTTGGGTTATTATAATAAAATCATGCTTTGAATAACAATAAGAAATTAAAACAAAAACAAAAAAAGCTCCCCCCTAAAGAGAAATAACCCACAGTCTTACAGTTATTTTAGTCAGGTTTGGGCTAATGTAACCCCACTAGAGTAAACACAAATAGAAATATAATGAGACACATCATAAAGAAAGTGCTAAAAGCCACAGACAAAAAGACGTTGTTGAAAGCTTTAAAAGATAACTGGGGATAATAGAATAGCCTTCTTTTAAAGTTAATACCATATGTTGTCAGAAGTCCACACCTTAATATTATCTGCGTTTTCACCACTTCCAACTGAAACTAATTTTGGAAGGCAAAAATCTCCCAATTTCTAACCACTATCCTATTGTTATGTTTTTTCTGAAGTTATTCCTGGTGGCAATAGTCAAATTAGTTATGGATTTTAGTTTCAAGCAACGAAAATTGAATTGTTAAAAGAAACCAAAGGGGAATTTATTAGAAAAATAACTTTCAGCTGAAAGGATCTCAAGTCAGGTTAGAAAATGGGTCTCAATAAACGAAGGAAGGATCAGAGATCAAATTTCAATCAAAACATACCCTGGAAGATGTGTGATAAGTAAAATGCTACCCTGTTCCCCACTGCCAAAGCTAGCACCATTAACACCACATTACTGGCACTATTTGCTGAGCTGGTAAATTTTCACCCCAAAATGGAGTGCTACTGATATTGCTGCTGCCTTCAAAGTGCACTCCCCTCTGTACTTGTTTCTTTAACTTAAGAGTCTTTGTAATATAATTTTTGAATAATATCCAGAGCTACAAAAATGTTACCTACATAATCATATACTCATACAATCAAAAGTCTTGCTGAACTATAGATATATGGACAAACAGACACATAGAGAGACGGCTTATAGCTTCTTTTTTTTTTTTAGATTTTTATTGGGGAGCTGGGGGAAGGGGAACAGACAAGTTACTGTCTTTTTGTTCTTCAGTCTAGTTGTGGAGGACGTTGCTTCACTGGCCCAAGTTGGCACCATCATTGCGCTCTTCCCAGGAGAGGCAGATCAGTTGCCAGCTTCTGGACGGCCGCTCACTTTGGCTGCTGGCCGCTCATGCTGGCTGCTGGCTACATACGGTAGCTTATGGCAGCTCACTGCAGCAGAGGCGGTAGCCTATACCATTGCGGGGACTCATAGCAACCCAGCTCCAGGTTGAGCTGTTGTTCAGCATCTTAGCTGTGGAGGGCAGTGTCACTGGCCCCCATATGTGGGATCCGAACCCGGGCCCTCTGGTGTCCCAAGCCAGCTCTTAACCAATGCGCCACTCGGCCGGCCTGGCTTATAGTTTCAATGCTAAAATTACAGCCATGAATGAAGATCGAACAGCAATAACAACAAAACTTTTGCTGGTCCACATTTCAAAAATAGTTCTGCTTGTGGACATAAATTATTGATTAGAAGTCAAAATGGACAAAGAAAGAAGTAAACAGCCAGATTCTCTCTCATCCAACAGAGAATAGATACCCATAAACTATTAATCAGTTTTCAGAAATAACCAAATGATCAGACATAAAATCAACTGATCAATTATTGCTGCCTGCAGTGATTTTTGGCTGCAAACAAGTCAAATACAAAATTAAAAACTATACATTTGCCAAAAATGGCGGCTGTGAGGAGGGCTCCCTGAGTTCTCCCCTGGAAATCGCCACAATTTGAACTGCTGTAACTCTTCAGATGAACCTCTACTCATCACACAGAGCAGCCAAGAGACTCGCACACTGATTACTGAAAGGTGGTCAGACCCGATGAGCGGGGAAGTGGGAGGCAAGATGTGTGCAGGCTCAGCCCCCATCGGCGGTGGCTGAGACACAGGGACTCAGACAGCACATCAGAGACTTTTCCCGTGGCTCAATCCCTGCGCCTTGTAGCCCACCGAGAGAGCAGCAAGAACGTGACAGTTTGCAGTTTGAGGCAGAAGCCTCGGGCCAGATGAGTGGGGAAAGAGAGAGAAGGAAGTGTGTGCAGAGGCGAGGTCCGCACCCATGGCTGTGGAGATGCGGGACCCCAGGAGACAGAGCCTACAGCATTGCAGCTCCAGGGTGACCTCAGTCCCTGCGCCCACCTGGCCCCACTGGGAGTGCAACAGGAGCTCCGCAGAGCACAGACTCTGAGGCAGAAGCCTCAAACCAGGCGAGTGGGGGACGAAGGAAGCGAGTCACTTGGAGATGCACCCCGCAACCAAAGATGTGGAGATGCAGGACCCCAGGAGGCAGAGCAGAGAGCATAGCAGCGACAGGGTGGGCTTAGTCCCTGCACCCCTGCATTCCCTCCCAGAGTACAGCAGGAGCTAACTAGAGCATCTGAGGCAGAAGCCTTAGCGCAAAATGGTGGTGGGACTTTTTTTTTTCTTTTTTCTCAAACAGAAAACAAAAAACAACTGCATAGATAAGAACCCACCCTGACCCTCCCTCAGAAACCTTGGCCCCTGCCAAATCTAGGTTGCTTTATCCAGCAAGGGTATCATTTAAAATTGAAGGAGAGATAAACAGCTTCCCAGTAAAGAATAAGCTAAAGGAATTCATTACCACCAAGCCAGCATTGCAGGAAATGTTAAAAGGGCTTCTTTAAGAAGAAGAAAAAGAAAAACAACCTAACTAACAAGGACCAGGAACACAAATAACAAAATGGAAGTAACTACACACTATCAATAATCACATTAAATGTAATTGGACTAAATGCTCCAATCAAAAGACATAGGGAAGGGCCGGCTGAGTGGCTCAGTTGGTTAAGAGCTCGCTCAAGAGTTTGAGCTCTGAGCAACAGCGGTTCGAGGCCAGCCCGAGCTGAGCAGCCGCTAAGCTGCCAATAGGTAGCAGGATGGCTCAGCTAAAAAAAAAAAAGAAAAAAAAAAGACATAGGGATGCTGAACAGATAAGAAAGCAAGATCCTTGCATATGCTGTGTACAAGAGACTCACCTGAGATCAAGACACATACAGCTTGAAAGTAAAGGGGTGGAGTAAAATATTTCATGCAAATGGAACTGAGAAAAAAGCTGGAGTAACGATACCTATATCAGATAAAATGGACTTTCAATTGAAGAATATAATAAAGGACAAAGAAGAGCACTTCATAATAATAAAGGAATCAATTCAACAAGAGACATAACCCTAGTAAACATCTAACATAGGAGCCTCTAAATATTTAAAACAGATATTGACAGACTTAAAGATGGCGATCAACAGTAACACTATCATAGTAGGGAACTTCAACACCTGCTGTCACCAATGGACAGATCCTCCAGACAGAAAATCAATGTGGAAACAGCGACCTTAAATGACACATTAGACCAGCTGGATTTAAATGATATTTTCAGAACATTTCACCCCAAAGCTACAGAATATACATTCTTCTCAAGTGCACATGCAACATTCTCCAAGATAGACCACATGTTAGGCCACAAAACAAGTCTCAATAAATTTAAGAAGATTGAAATCATACCAAGCATCTTCTCCGGCCACAATGCTATGAAACTAGAAATCAATTACAAGAAGAAATTTGGAAAGCACGCAAATACATGGAGGCTGAATAACATGCTACTAAATAACGTGTGGGTCAAAACTGAGATCAAGGAGGAAAACAAAAGATACCTGAGAGAAATGAAAATGAAAACACCATGACCCAAAATTCCTGGGATGCAAAGACAGCAGTCCTAAGAGGGAAGTTCATAGCAATGCAGGCCTACCTAAAGAAGGAAGAAAAATCTCAAATCAACAGGTTATCCTTACACCTCAGGGAACTGGAAAAAGAACAGCAAAATAAGCCCAAAGGGAGTACAAGGAAGGAGATAATAAAGACTAGAGTTGGAAATAAATGAAATAGAGACCAGAAAAACAATACAAAAAATCAATGAAATCAAGAGCTGGTTTTTTGAGAAGATAAACAAAATTGACAAACCTCTACACAAACTCATAAAAAAAAAAAAGACAGTGGACTCAAGTTAGTAAAATCAGGAATGAAAGGGGCAAAGTGAAAACAGACACGACAGAAATACAAAAACATTCGAGGAATTACTATCAGAAGCTATATACCAACAAATTTGACAATCTGGAAGAAATGAATAATTTTCCAGAAGCATACAACCTTCCAAAGCTATCTCAAGAAGAAACAGAAAATCTGAATAGACTGATTACTACCAAGGAAATTGAATCAGTAATCAACAAGCTCTCAACAAACAAAAGCCCTGGACCAGGTGGCTTCACAAGTGAATTTTACCAAACATTCAAAAAAGAATTATCACCTATTCTCAAACTATTCAAAAAAATCCAGAAGGAGGGAAGGCTCCCAAATTCTTTCTATGAAGCCATGATCACCCTGATTCCAAAACCAGACAAAGACAGTACAAAAAAGGAAATCTACAGGCCGATATCCCTGATGAACATAGATGCAAAAATCCTCAACAAAATATTAGCAAACAGAATTCAGCAATATATTAAGATCATACATCATGATCAAGTGGGTTTCATCCCTAGTATGCAAAGTTGGTTCAATATCCGCAAATCAATTGATGTAATACACCACATCAACAAAATGGAAAATAAAAATTATATGATCATATCAATAGATGCAGAAAAAGCATTTGACAAAATACAGCAGTGATTCATGATTAAAAACTCTTAGCAAAATGGGAATAGAGGGATCACATCTCAAAAATATAAAGGCCATATATAATAAACCCACAGCTAACATCATACCCAATGGGGGAAAAGCTAAACCCATTCCCCTTAAGATCAGGAACAAGACAAGGCTGTCCACTTTCTCCACTTTTATTCAACATAGTTCTGGAAATTCTAACCACAGCAATCAGACAAGAAAAAGAAATAAGAGGCATCCAAATCAGTAAGGAGGAAGTAAAATTGTCATTATATGCAGATGGCATGATACTATAGAGAGAGAACCCCAAAAGACTCTATCAAAAAACTATTGGAACAGATAAATGAATTCAGTAAGATATTAGGATACAAAATCAATATTCAGAAATCAGTGTCATTTGTATATACCAATAATAAACTATTGGAAGGAGATATTAAGAAAACAGTCCCATTTTCAATTGCTTCAAGAACTATAAAACACTTAGGAATAAATTTGACCAAAGAAGTAAAAGACCTGTACTCAGAAAATTGTAAGACACTGAAGAAAGAAATAAAAGAAGATACAAATAAATGGAAACACCTACCATGCTCAATGGATAGGAAGATTAATATAGTTAAAATATCTATACTGCCTAAAGCAATATATAGATTCAATGCAATTCCTATCAAACTACCTAAGGCATTTTTCACAGAAATAGAAAATATAACCCTAAAATTTATATGGAACCATAAAAGACACCGAATAGCCACGGCAATCCTGAGAAATAAGAACAGAGTTGGGGGTATCATGCTATTAGACATCAAAACATACAGACTACAGTAATCAAAACAGTATGGTACTGGCATAAAAACAGGCACTTAGATCAATGGAACAGTATAGAAAGCCCAGAAATAAATTCATGCATATATGGACAGTTAGTCTATGACAATGGAAGCAAGAATTTACATTGGGGTAAAGGTAGTTTATTTAATAAATGCTGCTGGAAAAACTGGACTGACAAACACAGAAAAATGAAACTGGACCACCTCCTTACACCATATACAAGAAGAAATTCAAACTGGATTAAAAACTTAAATGTAAGACCTGAAACCATAAAACTCTTAGAAGAAAATATAGGGAGTAAATTTGCAGACATTACCCTGAGCAATATTTTTACTGATACATCCCTGCAGGCAAGGGAAGCAAAAGAAAAAAATGAACATATGGGGTTACATCAAACTTAAAAGTTTTTTCACAGCAAAGGGAATCATCAATAAAACAAAAAGGAAGCCTCCTGAATGGGAGAAGATATTTGTCAATGTTATATCTGATAAAGGGTTCATATCCAAAATTTATAAAACACTCATGCAATTCAACACCAAAAAACAAACAACCCAATTAAAAAGTGGGCAGAGGATATGAAGAGGCATTTCTCTCAAGAGGACATACAGATGGCCAATAGGCATATGAAAAAATGTTTGCACTAGGGAAATGCAAATAAAAACCACAAAGAGATACCACCTTACCCCGGTCAGAATGGTTATCATCAATAAATCAACAAACAACAAGTGCTGGCGAGGTTGTAGGGAAAAGGGAACCCTGGTGCACTGTTGGTGGGATTGCAGATTGGTGCAGCCACTATGGAAATCAGTATGGAGGTATCTCAAAAAACTGGAAATGGAACTACCTTATGACCCAGCAAGTCCACTCTTCGGAATTTTCCAGAAAAACCCAAGACACTAATTTGAAAAAATATATGCACCCCTATGTTCATTGCAGCACTATTTATAATAGCCAAGACTTGGACACAATCAAAATGCCCATCGATAGATGACTGGATTAAGAAATTCTGGTACATTTACACAATGGAGTTTTACTCAGCTATAAAGAAGGAAATCATACCATTTGTAATGATATGGATTGACCCAGAGAACATTATGCTAAGTGAAATAAGTCAGTCAGAGTAAGACAAATACCATATGATCTCACTTTTACGTGGAATCTAAAGAACTGAATAAACGAGTAATGTAAACAGAAATAATGTCAGAGACACAAGGAAAAACTGATGATTGATAGATGGGACGCGCGTGGGGATGAAGGAGAAGGAGAAGGGATGAGGCAACATAAATGGGTAACTACAATATTGCCTCAGGGATAGACTAGACAGGGGAATATAATCATTAATATTGTAAATATTTTTTAGGGGGCCAGATGGACTCATGTCTTGTTAGGGAGATCACTTCATGGAGAGTGTAGAGGCCTGACTACTGCACTGTACACCTGAAGCTGCTGTTGAATATTATTATATGTCAACTATAATTTAATACATATATAGTCATGGTATATGGAGTATAGTGTGGGAATGGAGTCAATGGCATTGTAATAAATATGTATGATATGGGGGTAGGGGAACAGTCGATGGGGGAAGGGGGATTGTCACTTTGTGAGGGGTGAAAAGGATAACTATTACATTGTTTTGTACACCTGAAACTAATACTAAAAAAATAAATAAAATAAGAAAAACGGGAAAAAAACATTTTTTAAAACAAGAAAAAAAAAGAAATATCACATTTGCCATCTTAAAAAAATAAAAAATAAATATGAAATGCAAAAGTAGTAGAAAGTATAAATACAATTAGGAAAAAAATAGGAAAAATTAGATTCAGCAAAGTTTGTTGACCCTTTGGAATCTCCCTCTAATAAAAGATTCAACCAAGCTCAAGAGTGTTATGAGGTTCCCTTCTCTGGTAATGAAATGAACCTAGTCCTTGTCGGTGCATTCAATGGGCATCACAGTGGAAGACCTCCAAAACTATTAGAGATTATTTTAATGAGGGTATAAAATCATGCTTCTTATACAAGTATACAGATGAACACGTATTAAAGATTTTATTAAACTGTTGTGAGGGGGCCAAGCAAATATTTTAACAGGTTTAAAGGAGAATTCAGAGACACACATATAGAACAGGAATATTTAAATAAATGTGAAAATGGAAACAGAACTAATTCTTCCATAGTGAGGGAAATAAGTCAATTGACACTTCATTAGAAAGGACAGAATTTGCATAGAAAAGAATTTGTCTATAATAGTGGCTTTACATCACTACAAGATAGCTGTAATTTACAGAATTGTAAAATAGCTGTCATAAACTCAGAATTATATAACTGGAATGGTATGCTATAGACAACACATAGTTTTCAATGAAGCCTGCATTTTTTTTTCCAAAATGAATTCCTTGTAAATTGTGTGGTGATATTTTAGCACTCTATTTCCCTATGTTTATATGTAATCTTTCAGTGATTGTCTATAAAATTATCTGTCAATAAAATTGTTTGTCTATAGAAATATATCTGTCTTTGAGTATTCCTTAAAGTGCATTTTTCTAAAACATAAAAGACTATCAAAAAAGGCACCCAGAAAACTTGACAGTTTACTTACATTATAGTATGTTTAAATGCATTAAAACTGTTTATTTTTTATTATGGACCTTTCTTTTAATATATAAGCTGAAACTAAATTGTCTTATATACTTTGACTTCATAAAAGCTTGAAAAGAAATAGTTTTTAGAAAACAAATAAAGAATATTTTCTACAGCATCAAAAACTATCAAAGCTGAACAGCTTAATGAGAAAGCTAAGCTCATAAAATGATTCAACCTACCAGTTTTCTTCATCTTTGCATGTCTTTAAAAATACCAGAACAAGGCCAAAATGAAAAACCAGGCAAGGGGAAAAATGGCATACTGATTATATACTACTTTAAGCATGGTAGAGAGTTTTTTTTAATCTAGAAAATTTTCATCAAGATAATAAATTGCTATTTTATAACTTTGGAGATTTACATCAATTTGTTCAATGTTTAACCCAGATGCTTGGCTTCCAAAACATTGTTTTTAAAAACAATTATTACTGTACTGTATCTTAGGAATGGAAACATAATTTACATCTTTAACACGGAAGGCACTCTGATAATAAGTACATATATATTTCTTGTTTTAGATTAACATACCTTATTAAATACTAAATTGTATCACAATGCTAGCTGAATTTTAGCATAGTGAATTACTTCTTTTTTTCTAATTGCATTGTTTTATAATGGCATCTGACAGAGAAACTCCTTGAAGTGTTAATAAAAATAATATTTTATCCATCTCAAAACAAGGCATTGAGAGGTATAATTTACCATATAAAAAGACTTTCCTCTAACCTCTCTTTTCCAGTCAGTGAAAAACAATGATAATTGGCTTTATTGAACATAAAATGCTATACATTGTCGAGACTTGTAGATTGGTTTTTCTCTTCTTCCTCTTGCAAGTTCTTCAGTGATAATTGTTTCAATTGTTAGAAGAAAAAATCTGATTAGATCCACTTACTCTGAAATGTGAGTATATGAGAATATTAACTATCGTATTCTTTCACATTACAGTAGGCAAAATAAGATTAATCAGAGCAGAAAATAGTTTGTTTTTCACGTATATTGGAAGATTCAGACTAAGGTTCTGACTAGGGTAAGTAGTTACTAAGCCTACTGTACCACTTTCTAGCCATGATCATGTGGTACGCCGTTTAATACATGCTTCCTTATAGATAAACTAGAGTTTATGCTGATATCACAGGACTCTTGTGAAGATCAAATAATATACTGCAGCGATTTTCAAGGTTTCTTAAAAACAATGAACTGCAGAACACTGTTTTTAGCAAATTATTATATAAATCCCCAGAACATTAGCAAAGGTTTTCTGGAAAGGGTGGGATAGTAAATATTTTAGGCTTTGCCAGCCAGATGGTATCTGTTGCTGTGACTCTAGTCTACCATTGCAGAGTGAAAGCAGTCACAGACAACAAGTAAATGAATGAGTACAACTGTATTCCAATAAAACTTTATGAACACTGAAATTTAAGTAGCATAGAAATTTCATTGTCATAGAATATTATTTTTTATCAAATTAAAGTTACGTAAAACAGCCTTCTAAACATGCGAGTCCTACATAAAACGTAATGCAATGAATTTTGGAGGATCTTAATACTGCTCCTATTTAACTTCCCACACGGGTCAGTGAGGCCCCTTTATAACTTCCAGGAAACTTTATAGGTAATGATTTGAAAGTGAGTGATATAGAGCAACTAAAAGAATGTTGTGAATTGTAAAATCCTAGATAACTAATCATTGTTTCATTAAATTATGGCAAACATATCAGCTTGGCAGCTTATGATATATTTTTGTTATTAAAGTAATATTTTGTATAATTGAATAAATTTAGAAACTGTCTTAAACTCAGACCAATAAAATAGGCTTGATTTTTCTGCTCATATCAATAAAGATATGTAGTACAATATTGTAATGACAATAAAATTTATAGGTGTATAAATTGCTTTATGAGTTGAATGAGAGGAAAAACTGAGCATATCCATATTATATTTACATCTCATTTTGCCAAAATGTAAGCACTTTAAAAGTAGAAACATGTAGAGGAGCTGGACTTCTACCACCTAAAATTTTTATTCTGCACAGCGGCATGTGGCTATTGGTGAATGGCTGGACCTCTTACATTTCTGGCAGTTCAGGAGAGTAGATAATTCCTAACACCTCTTTTTAATATAATGACTTTTGGTAATGGCATGGGACATTTATAGTATTGGGTTGTCGGAAAAATTATGACACATTTTTGCAAGGAAAAACATAGAAAAAATACATCATGACTTTTCTGACAACCCAATAGCATCAGAGATTAGGAGTGAATCTTTCTTAATGACAAACTGCCAAGTTTAAAATGTAAATATGGGTTCTGTATATTTCTTCACTTTCCTTATTCTCTTAAATTACTTTTATTTTTCCATTCTAAACTGTATTTTCACTTTTACAAAATTTATCTTTAGTTCCACTGGACAGGATTACAACACTTGCTCTTCCTGAAGTCAGGTTTGATTTGGATCAAAGAACTAAAAGTTCCACTCCATAAAGACGTTAAGGATTGCATTAGTTAGGATATAATTGTGGTCACACGGAGAGTTCCAAAGCCACAGTAGCTCAATTAAGTTCATTTTATTTCACATAAAAATCTAGGCTGATAAGGCAGCTCTGCTTCCCAAGTAGAAGAGGAACTTGGGAAATCATGCTTTATTTATTTATTCTATCACTGTGGGTTATAATGTGGACACGTGATGAGCACCTTAAACCACGTGGATAAAGGAATACAATAAAGATAGTCTAAGGTGGCTTATCATATGTCCACATTATAACCCAGAATAAGAGAAGAAGAGGAACTTGGGAAATCATGCCTTTAATTAATTAATTAATTTATTTATTTATTTATTTATTTATTATTTAATTTTTTATTGGGGAGTTGGGGGATGGGAACAGTGCTGGGGAATTGGGGGAAGGGGAACAGACAAGTTACTGT
>NW_017732297.1:147688-158411 GCF_001890085.2 Hipposideros armiger | reverse complement strand
AAAAAAAAAAAAGAAAAGTTTTTGGAGCATAACTCCCTACATTCTTACTTAAACTTTAATCCAGGAAATCTACCTGCAAAGCTAGCTGAACTCATCTTCAAGGACTGCTCACTGTAGAGCTAGGTTTTATGTGCAACAGGTCAATTCCAGTTATAGGAGAAAGCGTGTACTGGATTTTCAGCACTATAAAATCCATGCTTTATTTATAAATTTAGCCTTTCCACTGACCGAAACTGATGTTTTAAATGTAAAAATTTAGATTAATCAGAGTAACAAGGCAAATGTTTAAAAAAAATCATAATCATTTTATACCACCACCAAATAACATGATTGTCATTTGGTAAGTCATCAAAGTCAGAATAAGTCTTTTTCTAATACTCTCCATGGCTACTTCTGAACTCAGTATTAAAATATGCCAGTTTAACACCTGAGTAATTTATCAGCCTGCTTTCTATCTGAGAAGACTTGGGGTCTGAAAGTCCTTGTTTTATTTGTTATTGAGACACAACTGACATGGTGTAAATTTAAGGTGTACAATGTGTTAATTTCATACATTTATATAGTATTGCAAAATGATTACCTCCATAGCTTTAGCTAACACCTCTGTCCTATCACATAATTATAATTTCTTTTTTTGTGTGGTGAGAACATTTAAGATCTAGTCTTGTCATAACTTTGCAGTATACAGTGTAGTAGTACTGTTGACTATAATCACCATGCTGTGCATTAGATCTCCAGAACTTAATTCACCTCTGGTTGCAAGTTTAGACCCTTTAACAACATCTCAGTTTTCCCACCCACCAGTCCCTGGTAACTACCATTCACTCTGTTTCTGTGAGTTTGACTCTTTTAGGTTCCACAAAAAATTATATCATACAGTATTTGTCTTTCTCTGTCTGGTTTATCTCACTAAACTTAATGCCCTGAAGGCCCATCCATTTGTTGCAGATGGCAAGATTTCCTCTCTTCTTCTCAAAGTGGTATAATATTACATTGTATCTATCATCTATCTATCTATCTATCTATCTATCTATCTATCTATCTATCATCTATCTATCTGTCATCAATATCTATCTATATCTATCTATCATCTATCTATCACATCTTCTTTATCCATTCATCCATTGACAGACACTTGGCTTGTTTCCATATCTTGTGAATAATGTTGCAATAAACATGGGAATATAGATATTCTTTTAATGTCCTGTTCTCATTTCCTTTGCCTATGTATCCAGAAGTGAAATTGCTCTATCATACTATAGTTGTCTTTTTAATTATTTCAGGAACCACCCTACTGTTTTTCATAGTGGCAGAACAAATTTACATTCCGATCAACAGTGCACAAGGATTGGATTCCCTTTCCTCCACATCCTCACCAACACTAGTCATACCTGGTCTTCTTGATAACAGCCATTCTGACAGGTGTGAGGTGGTATCTCAATGTGATTTTAATTTGCATTTTCCTGATGATTGGTGATGTACCTGTTGGCTATTTGGATATCTTTTTTGGAAAACATTGTTCAGTTCCTCTGCCAATATTTAAATCAGTAAGAACCTGTCCTGTCCTTAGGGAAGTACACACAGGTTTTGGACAAAATATTCACATTTTGCCTAAGCTACAAAATTTGTCATTTAAGGGTATGCTCCTTTATATTTAAGTTTATAAGTTCATCTAACATATGTCTGATTCATAATTTAGTCTAAAATCTTCTGGGATAAAGTTCTTTGGAAGTGGGAGAAATATAAATATTTCACTAACTGAAAATGTTTACTTTTCATACCAAATATCATGAACAGACTTTCTGGTTTATGTATACGCCCCTTTTGAATTTTCCAAATATGTTTCAATTACAAGAATTTCATTACTTCTAGTTTCCTTGACAAGTTTCAGTTATTAAACCTGTAAATGAGAAGGTTTTGTTTATGAACCAAACCTTGGAAAATACTCCCATAGAGAATATTTTTTCTGTATTTGATTACAAACATTAAACAACTAATTGTATATCCAGTTTGCTCCATGTGCACTTGACTTTTTTAGATACATTCAACTGACTGTTCATTAAGATTGCAGTAATTTATACAATATCAGCAACGTACCAATGGGTTATTTTCCAGATGTTGATCGACACAGCACACTATCAAACTTTGTGATTTTTAACAATCAGATTCACATTAATATTATTTCACATTATTTTCACATTAATATTTTACACACACACACACACACACACACACACACACATATTTGGCACCATATATATGATGCCAAAAAAACGTATACACATTTTAAGAAAGGAAAAAACTATTAAAATTGTAATACTCAATATATGTCAATAACAAAAGAGGAATACAAGTCACATTTGACTTCTGCAATTACAAGAGATGGTCAAAGTGGTTACCAGCAGCGTCCAGACACTTCTGATTACAGTGAACTACTGCTTGAGCAACGTTGATCAAAGTGTCCACTTGTATACATTTTTGGCACCTCCGGTATATATGCATAACATATTAAAGCAGCAGTTCTCAACCTTCCTAATGCCGTGACCCCTTAATACAGTTCCTCATGTTGTGGTGACCCCCAACCATAAAATTATTTTCGTTGCTACTCTATAACTGTAATTTTGCTACTGTTATGAATCGTAATGTAAATATCTTTTTTGTTTCACGATGGTCTTAGGCGACCCCTGTGAAAGGGTCATTCGACCCCCAAAGGGGTCACGACCCACAGGTTGAGAACTGCTGTATTAAAAGACAATTCCTTTTGAAGACTTACTACTATTGTTCATTAAAAATGGACTTTATTTCCTTGATTTGGAAGAGTTTAAAGCTTAGAACACACAACCATTTGGTTGTTTTTTGAAACAAGTTTGGATACTTTTTAGATCATCAATTTAATATTTTTCCTTCATTCATTTGAATATGTTTTGTTTGGAGATTAAAGTTAAATAATCATAGCTGCTTTTGTGAAAACTTTTTGCTTGAATTACCATGATTCTTTCAGGAAGTTTCTTGCTGAATCTACTTTCTCCTTTTTCATTAAATTTACATTAATTACAATCATGGAATACATGATTTCTAGGTACAATGTAAAATAATTTGACTTATTTTGAGGCATAGCCTGAATGTATTTCTAATAGAATACATTGATCACAAAATATTCATCTCTCACATCACATTAGATAGAAGTCAAAATGACTCAAATACATCATTTCATTCCTAGTAACAGAATTTCTGAAATAGCAGAAACACCATGCCCACTAACAAGGTTTGCAAAGTACTAGAATACTTGTGTAAAGGATGCTAAAAATACCATGTGTTTAAGTGTGCTCCTTCTGACTGCAGAAGTGCTATCAGATGCTATTTTCTTTGATACTGGTTTTCTCTGATAAAATTTTTGGAGTGAGAGGAGGGAGATCAAAGCAGGAAGACAGAAATAGTTCTTTGAATTTTTCAGGTTTTTTTTTCTTTAACTTAAAATTTTCAACCAGGCATATTAATTATAATAATGGTATCCATCTCTAAAATGGCTTGGGATAGATAGTTGCTTGAGTTGCTAATAAGCTTTGCAAAACTTGAAATTCTTGGTGGAAAGTTACCTAAGAAATAAAAAGTGCTGTTGAACAATGGTGATCACAGCATCAGTAAAAACTAAGAGTCATGTTTACTGTTTTTGCAATACATATCAAGCTAAAAAAGATATTTTGTTACCACATAAAAATGAGGACATTTATAAAAGGTGAGATATGACATAAATTTAAATGGAGTTAAAAAAAGAGGATTAAAATGAAGGAGTCATCTTACATTGCATTAAGTGACTCTTTTGAAAAATTTTGGTACCATATTTCCCTATATATAAGATGCACCCTTTTTAGAAAAATTTGGGGTCTAAACACTGGGTGCGTCTTATACAGTGGTTGTAAACTTTTTTACTTGCATTTCCCGCTTTTTCACGCTTGTCTTTGCGCTCATTGTTTCCCACTTGTTACCAGTATATTACGGTAGGTTATGTTTTGCCACGTTCTGCCCAGAAATGGCTCAGAAAAGATTTTCGTACAGTGCTGAATTCAAGTTAAAAGTGATGCGGTTTGCAAAAGTGAATGAAAATCGTGCTGCTGAACATAAGTTTGGTCCTCCAACTGAGAAAACAATCCGAGACTAGCTATGGAAGAAGAAACCCTACTGAAAACACCACGGCAGAAAAAGGCCATGAGAGGCAATATATGAAGACAATAATTCGTCATCAGACACAGATGAGGACAAACTAATGGTTGGGAATTTTGACAGTGATGAGTTGTATGAATTTTATGATGAATAAAACTTGAGTTCAATAACTTTATGTAATACGTTTTTTTTTTCAAATTTCAGGCCCCAGAATTAAGGTGTGTCTTATACATGGGAGCATCTTATACATGGGAAAATACAGTATATTCTTAAGAATAGACATATCTTCAAGCTGAAGTTAAATGAGATTGTAATTTTTAACAATATTGTTAAGAGGGTACTGTGTGTCAGGCAATGTACTAGATGCTGGGGGTATACTTAGTAACAAATGAAACAAGGAAAACTCCCTGCTTTTATGGAATTTACCATTTGGAAGGAGAGAAAGAAAATAACTCAATAGTTTATTATCTAGTATAAACTGCTGAGGAGAAACAAGTTAAGGAAAGAGGTAAGAAATGTCAGTGGGTGGGGGGAAGTATTGACATTTTCAGTAAGGTTTTTAATCAAGTTCTTTGAGAAGGCGATTTTCAATAAAAAAACAGAAGGAAGTGAGGGACCTCGCTGTATGGACATCTAGAGAAAGAGCATACAAAGGGAGGTATGAGTAAAAGCAAACACCAGAGCAGATTAAATGCCTTGATGAGTTCAAGGAACAGGAAAAGTGTGGCTAGAAGTGGAAAACAAAACAAAACAAAACAAAAAACAATGGGTGAGGAGTCCCAGATGAGGACAGATGAGAAACCAAGAGCCAGATCACTGAAGGCCTTTTTGGTCATGGTGCATGCGTTACCCTTCTCTGAGGAGGGGTAACCTTAAAGGAACTTGACAGAGGCATAACATACACAGACTAACATTTTACGTTCAGCTCCTTAGATGGACCACTAATAATGAACAATCATTGGGTCGTTGGGAAAGTCATGACGCATTTTTGTATTGAAAAACACAGAAAAATACGTCATGACTTTCCCGACGACCCAGTATATTAACAGTGGAACTAAAACAGAAATGCCTGGTTCGTATCAAAGTGAGGAAATTCTTCTCAGAACTCTGTGTGAGGAATAAGTGTTGTGAATTCACTAGGTTCACAAATAAAAGGGATTGGACTAGATGATATTTAGGACTTTGACTATAGTTCTATGGTGAGCTTCGTATGGGTTAGGATAATTAACACACAATGTAAGTCCTAAACATGAGAAGTATTTAAACCATGTTTATGGGAATGTGTTTTTGCCAAAAGCACAGCGTTAAAACTTAGACCAGGTGCTGGATAGCCTATTCAATGGCTTCTTCTTAAAATTGATTTCACTCAGTTTTTAAAAGTCTCATTTTTCAGATGAAGAAACAACTTTCATTTTCAGAAGCAACAACTCCTTTTATACAAGTGTGAAAGAAATGGAGATCAAGCCAGCCTATTAAATTTAGGATAAGTTTTGCTTTTTATAAATGTTGAGAAGAAATTTTAAAATTACTGATTTTGGTGAAAAGTAATTAGGTAAATAAACCCAACAAAATGTATGTATAAAATAGCACTCTTTGTTAATTTATTTTGACAAGCATAATTGAGTTTTAATTATTTATGAGTTTTATGAGTTTTTCATGAGGTAAATGAACTGCAATGTAATTTTAAAAGACTATGAAATATTTATTCTTATAAATACAAGTCAGCATCTTATTACTGAGGTTATTCTTTGAAAAAGGACACAAATACCAGATGTGTTTGTCAAATATATGGTGTTTGGAGCTTAATTAATTGTGCAAGGTTTCAATATATAATTATCATATGGCCTAAGAAGAAATACAGTGCTATTTATTACAATATTCCCCTTTAGTTACTTCAGATTAGAGGTAAAAATAAATAATTAACTGTATGATAATATTACACACAATCATTTCACAAATATCACTTTGCAAACTTTACTTATCATATTTCAAAAATATGTAATATTATTTTTTAAACTACATGTGAAAGTGCCATAATTGATTATGAACTCTATCATTATCTGGGACAGAAGATTTGATCAGATGGATCGGTATAATTCAGTGCCAAAACAAGAGAAGTAAAAGAATACAGAGGTTAGGAAAAGTAAAAGGCAATATTCTGTAGTACATATAACCCAATAATTCTTTCCTATCAAAAATTAGAAAGGTAAGGGGTGAAAATTTATTTAAATACATGAATAAACGACAGAGCTACAAATAAAAGCCAGGCCAGTAATACATTTTAAGTTTGACAGCAGATAGGATATACTTTACCACTTGTCTTCAGAAATTATGGAACACTGAATTAGAAAAAGTTGATAATGTCCTTTTTTGTGTCCCCAGGGAGCCATGTTCTCTATAGTTAGTATAAAGCCTAAAACATTAAATGGGATTTAGTGAATTAGCTACCGATTACATTGTGAGTTTCTTGAGAGTTAAAATGATGTTTTATTTATTCTCATGCTTCCATGAGAGCAGTAATGGCTCATTAAGAAAAGCCTAAAGGACCGATGTGAATCACTGTCTTTCTTATTAGTCACCCATTTTCTCCTATTCATTTTATTTCTTTTTTTTTTATCCCCAGTGACCTCAGTAAAAATGTCACCAAATGGCATCATCTTATCATAATTCAATTGTTATTTCTATGTCTACATTTTAATTTCCTACACAGCAAGATTTGTAATAATTTAATATTCCCTTTTAGGATGGCTGTTTCTAAAGATTCCTTGTCCATACCTCTGTTTTGTTTTTCTCCAGCCTCTCTCTCTCTCTCTCTCTCTCTCTCTCTCTCTCTCTCTCTATATATATATANGCTGTTGTTCAGCATCTTAGCTGTGGAGGGCAGTGTCACTGGCCCTCATATGTGGGATCCAAACTGGGGCCCTCTGGCATCCCAAGCCAGCTCTTAATCATCACGCCACTTAGCCGACCCAATTAATTTATTTTTATTGAAGTTTTTTGGGGTGACAATGGTTGGTAAAGTTACATAAGTTTCAGGTGTACAATTCTGTAATACATCATCTATATATAAACTTGTGTGTTCACCACCAAGAGTCAGTTCTTGTTCCATCACCACATATTTGATCTTTTACCCTCATCTACCACCCATTATGCCTTTAATTCTATGAACTAGACATTATATACATCCCTCCTCCTTCTGCTCACCTTGACCAGTAATTTGGCACCCTGTAGGCCTGACTTCAGAGGAGCCTGAGTAATACAGGCTTATTCTTGGCAGCCATGTGCTTGCTCAACACTGAGATTACATTACTATATGGGTGCATATGTGGGGACAATAAGAAGCCTCTGCCACAACTACATGAAGGGTTTGATGAAAGAAGTTTTTGTGTGAGGAGATAGGACAGACTTTGGAATAAGGAAAATTTAAAGTTGCCATCAACGAAATGAAGCAGGTAACTGTAATATAAACACATAATAGGAGCAAATAGGTGGAGAGTAAAATGGTTTAAGTTATGATAGATTTCAATAGCTGTATGATCCTAAGGATAATTCTACTGTTGTTATGTCATTGTCAACTATTGTTATTAAAGTCTTTCCCTTGGTTTTTCTTAGCGCAGTTTATGCATCAATATTGTGTCTAATTTTAACATAAACTCAAGTGTATTGAAAATGGGAATGTAGCATTTTGAGAAAAAAGGGCTCTGACACAGCATTAGTGGTATACCCCAAATGTAACCCCCATCTCCATCTAGCAACACAACACATAATAAGGTGGTGTAGGTGGGGCTAGTCCCTACTCTGTTTCACACTCCCATCTAGGTGTCAACAGGGCTGAGTGCTGAGTTGAGTCTCTTCCTCCATCTGGCATCAGCAAAGTGGATTGAAGTGATGCAAGTCAGGGTAGTAGACACCATTTCCTCCCTTTCTTGGTGTCAACAGAACCACATGGAAAAAAAAGCCCTAAGCTCCCCCGGCCCCCGCACCCACCGCCCATCAAGGAGGCAAAATAAAGTGGTAAGAAGTGTGGTACTTGGCATTCTGCTTTCCCCCATGTCAATAGCTTCAAACAGGGAGCTGACTTTCCATCCCCAACCATGTAGCAATAGAGAGGTGTAAGTAGCCCTCCACCTTCTCTCTCCTCATGGAAACTGGTTCCACAGGGGAGGTCACTCCCTCTCAGAGGCAATGTTGGGAGCCCACTTCTGCTGGGAAGCTGTCAGCGTGACCAACTTCCACCCTACCTGTGTGCAATGAGGTGGTAGGAGTCTTCATCCCAATTTTGCTGGAAAGACATTTTTCAGGAGAAGGAAGACTAAGAGAGAGGGAGAGAGTCTGATGTGGCTATAAAACACAAAGCGTCCTTGTGGTGATGTTGCTGTTCTGTATGTTTACTTCATCAAAGTCAATGTTCTGGTTGTGACATTTTACTATAATTTTGCTAGATGTTACCATTAGGGCAAACTGTGTAAAGGGTACATAGGATCACTCTGTATTGTATTTTTACAACTGCACGCAAATCTACAGTGATCCCCAAATAAAAATTTAATTTAAACACTGTCCTATTTCTTCTGTAACAAAATCTATGCTAAATTAGATATTTCAACTGAGACTTTTGAAATATGATAGGTAATGGAGAGGTAGCTCACCATGCATAAATGTTCATGGAGGTATCTGAGAGTCCATTACCCTAACCCTTCAAGCAAAAGAAGGGACCATAATATACGGCTTGAAAAAAATAATGAGTTTCTTTGGAAATGACTATGATAAGCTCCATCCCTTTTCTTTCAAGAGAGAGAGAGAGAGAGAGAGAGAGAGAGAGAGAGAGAGAGAGAGAGAGAGATATTTCCATGGTTAGACTTACTCTTGATTTTTAAAAAAACAATTTTTAATCCCTGAAGAAAAGCTGTTTCATCACTAGGGTAAAAGAAAGGAAATTGGCTTTAGAGGTGTCTTCACTGTATTTGTCAGAAAGTTTAAGTGACAACAGAATTTGGCACAATGTAATTTGGTCAGTACACATTTGTTGAAAAGATATTTGAATATATTTACATGGTAAAACATTTTAATAATATGTGCTCAAATTTATACAGTGATTATTCAGTGGTTGTGGAATTTGGGATGAGATTGTTTTTGGTGTTTATATAAAATCAATAAAAATGAAGAAAATGACAAAGAGCAAGGTATTCCACAGAAATTAAATTCCAGGCTTATGAAGAATGCTTTCTGCAATTGTATAAATTTTTACCTCAGTGGATAAAACTAGCCTACACAGAAAATTTAAGGACTCAAAAAAGCAAAATTCATTTTTTAAGCCTTATTACAATTTGTGTCTTCTTGTCTAATCTGACCATTATGGGGATTTGAAACACAAGAAGATAATAACTTGGGGTGTGGTTTTCTAAAATGGGAGTGAATTCAAGGTTGTTTAGCTTTTAATCTGGATATGGAATGATGCTTCCATTCTGACTGTGGTTACCCCATCATAAGTATGGGAGCTAAACTCCTGGTTGTTTACCTCCATCTCTGCCCTTCAAAATAAAATTCATAGGGAAAATATAACACATGATGTATATTCAGACTTTTAAAATTGTTATTATGTTGGAATAAAGGAACTTAAACAAGTATTAAGTTATTGGATGATTGAGCATTGTAAACAGGTAAGGGTATGTCTGGAGGTGAGCAATTATGGGTCAGAATGCAGGACAACCATAGAACATTCTTCTGAAGTATCAATTTTAATCAGTAAAACTAATTGGAGACTACCATTTTTTTCATGGTAGATCTACTACTTGTACAATGTTACCAGTTCATGGACTGTGACATATAATAATCCAAAGTTCAGATAACTCCTCAAGGATTGCTCTTATATGGAAATTGGATTTATAAATTGAGTGTAATTCTGTCCACTAAAGAATATTTTAATTCAGTTCTCAATTAGTTATGAGTCATGCATCTCTTTTCAGAAGACATCCATTAAATAAGTAAGGCTCAGAATTAATAATTATGGGACCCTTTCAATAAGACAATATTGAATAAGTTCTCACAGGAGTTTATATATCATTTTGAACTAAAATAATTGCTCACTACCCCTTTAATAGAAGTGTATATACACTCAGCACCCAAAACATTTTCTAAGCTTGATGTATTTTACTCTTTTGCTAAACCTATGATTGTAGTTTTGAATTTTCTCATGTCACAGTAATTATTTTATGTTATTTTCTGGAAACCAAATTTGTCATAGATGCCCCAATTGAAGAAGGTGAGAACAAATCTAGCAGAAAAAAAAATCAGAAAAAAAAATTTATAGACTGATAAGGAAGATCAAATTTCTGGGTATCAAACACGACCTAAAACAGACTGTTATCTTTGTAAAACAATTTCTTTCTTCCCTGAAGACAGTGGATTAGAAAAGTTTTTGAAGGGCCGGCCGAGTGGCTCAGTTGGTTAAGAGCTCATTCAAGAGTTTGAGCTCTGAGCAACAGCGGTTCAAGTCCAGCCCGAGCTGAACAGCCGCTGAGCTGCCAACAGGTAGCAGGATGGCTCAGCTAAAAAAAAAAAAAAA
>NW_017732297.1:120484-141171 GCF_001890085.2 Hipposideros armiger | reverse complement strand
CTCTCTCTCTCTCTCTCTCTCTCTCTCTCTCTCTCTATATATATATATATATATATATATATATATATATATATATATATTTCTACAGTTTCCTTTGTTGGCTTCTGTTCCTCACTTTCTTCTGCATGTTTTAAAGCATCCCAGGATTTTGTCTTTGTGGAAGACAATGTGGTGGTTCCTCAAAAATTTATGAATAGAACTACCATATAAATCAGCAATTCCACTTGTAAGTATATATATGCAAAATAATATAAAACAAGAATTCAAACAATTTGTAAACCAATGTTCATAGCAGCATTATTCACAATAGCCAAAAGATGGAAATAAGTGTCCCAATGGACATTTAGGTAAATGAAATGGACATAGGTAAATGAATAAATAAAATGCAGTATATTACATACAGTGTAATATTATTCCACCTTAGGAAAAGAAAAATTGTGATACATGCTACAGCATGCATGAATCTTCAAAAGAGCCTAAATGAAATAAGCAAATTATAAAAGGGCAAATACTGTATGATTTCACTTATGTTAGGTATCTAGAATAGTCAAATTCACAGAGAAAAATAGCAAAATTACAAGGGACTCAGGGGAGAGAAAAATAGGGAGTTATTTTTCGATGTGTACAGAGTATCAGTTTGGGATGATGAAAAAATTCTAAAGATGAAAAATGGTTTTGGGTGATGATTGCACAACAGTGACTGTACTTTTAGCCACTGAATTAATTGTACACTTAAAAATGGTTAAAATACTAAATTTTATGTTATGTATATTTTACCAACTAGTAAAAGAAAGCACCCTCCCCCCCAAAAAAATTAATCATGAAAACATACTAGGTGGATGATTTGAATACATCAGAATTTAACTAAATGGGTACATAGTGAAGAAAAAGGCCTTATAATTTCCACAATCCTGAATAAGACAGAACTCAAGATGAGAGCACAGAAGTAAATTTCTTTAATAACACTGATGAAATGGGTGATGACATGGCTTGAGTTTTGTGAGATGAAATAGGAAGATGGTGAAATCTCAAGAACAAACTAAAACCTCTGTAGTTAGAATTTATCAGAGACGATTAACAAGTGTTTAACTCAGGACCAGGCAATTGAGCTAAGCATCACTGAATTCTTCTTGCCTCTTATAAAGATTCATACATTAAAGTGAAGGTTGACAAATTATTGCTGGCATCAAGTAAACCCAGTTGTTGGGAGAATGGGACTGAAGAAAAGTAAACAAAGAAAAGAGAGACGAATGCACACTTTATTTTACTCAAAGCCTGTAACTCTAATAGTGTTAGTGAATCTGTGATATTTTAAAATTCAATAAAGTTCTCCCATAGCAGAGTAGAAATTGATAAATGTGACTTCAGCTAGTCAATGATTGTCAAGAGAAAAAAAATGGAACTATTTTCCCTCTGGTACATTTCTATAATAAATCACAGTGCTTAGATCTTTGACCAAACCAAACAATGAATCAACAAAAGTTATCATTAATTGTCTTACTTTTCTATAGCCCCAAAATTTTCTATCTTAAAACCGTCTCTGCTTTCTAAAGTTTACGCATCAATAACATAGCTCACTAATATTCAAAAAGTAAATTATGGGACTAATACCTGATTATGAAAACTGTGTTGCAAAGAATCAACCAGGTTTCATATGGCAATTTTTTACTCAGGTAATAAATTATAAAATGATGATTTGACTTGACAAATTTATCTTCCACATGAGCATTGGATTTATATTTGTCTAAGTCCTTGACAATATTAATAATGTGCATCATTAAAGAACACTAGGAGCAGGCAGGATGAAAAGAAAAGGTGAATTTGAATAAATAGAGGACTGTCTTTAAATCAATGAAGGCAGTCCATATAAAAGGAGGAAAAATAAGCTTAATGAAAAACATTTTAACACATTATAAAATAGTTTAAAAATTTAATGGAGATCAGGCTATTAAGAAAAGATTTGTTTTATGCTGAAATCAATGAGTTTGGTTTAATTTTGATAAAATACAGATATTTAAACTATAGTTTATAATTATTTATTGCATAATTAATCTTATTTTGATTCATGCATATCTAGCAATTATGAATGTGCTTTAGTATAACTGCTATAATAATTACTCCATGAAAATTAATTTAAAACATAGTATAATTCAATATTCACTCTACTCTAAAAATTAATATTAAAATAATAGTTTGTTATTGCATAGTACCAAGTACTATTGATCCTTCAGAAATATATATCAGATGTATACTGGGCATTCTGAACCTCCTAACTTAACCATGCACAATTCCTGGAATGTATTCAAATCCAGTTTGAAAAGGAAAAACCTATAGAAAGATTGGTCTTTTATACTCACTTCTCAGGCTTAGGTTTGTGGCAAACTCTGAATTGTCAGAATAAACCTTTAATCTGCCTCCAGACTCTGCTTTTGTTTCAGCCTTCTCTCAGTACTACAGAGAAAGTTGAACTTCAATTGAAAATGAGGAACCCAAACTTGCTTTATTATAGACCATCTTGGTAGACATTATTCACACTGATTGATCAATATATAGAGAAGTATGCAATACCTGCCTGCAAAACAAAACAAAACAAAACAAAACAAAAAAACAAAAAAACTCCAAGATATCTGCAAACAAAATCAGGCAAACAAAAATTCAAGTTTCAGTAGCCAGGTTATTTTTGTAAATTCCATTAAAAAAAAAAAAGTTTGAAAACACTTGAGATTGACCAAAAGCAGGTAGAAATTGGAGAAATATACCCATGTAAGATGAAAACTATACTGAATGAGATTCACCTTTATATGGGTTTTACCTGTGGCATTCTCCCAACTATGAATTCAAACAAAATAATCTAATTCAAACAAAAACTCTAGTATGGCTAAAATTCAAAGGAAATTTTTATTGGATTCATGAGTTAGAGGATTAAATTCAGAGCTATCATAGCTTGTGAAGATTTAGAGGAACAACCCCAAATAGGAAGAAGCATGGGAATTTTTAAAATGTTTAAAATGTTTGTGTATGCTTAAATCCATGAGACAACCGAACTGTTCGTATACAGAAGGTTTTCCAAGGATTCCACAAGAAAACATCAACTGGAGGCATTGAAAAAGCCGAGCAGAACTTTCATCTGCCGTTTTCCCACTCCTAAAGGGAGATTGAGTCTAATCCATATCCTTAGGAAAGGCAAGTTGCCACCACTCTTCATCTACCACAGCTACAGTCACATGTCGAAGAGAGTTAAATCCAAGTGACTGGGGCAATGATACCAGGGACTCCTCTTTTCTACCCAGCACTGTCTTGTACCCCAGTTGCACCAGGTGTAGAATAATGGATCCCCCACTGCCCTCATTTCAGCTTGCTGTAGAGCTGAGTTTCCAGATGAGGGACAAGCTAAGAAGAACAGAGACTACTACCACCCGCTCCCCCAAATATCTTGCTTGTAAAGTAGTGTTACTGTGGAACAGCATGGTCTCTAGGTCTCCATCTCTGGAGTAGGGACACAGAAATTCTCTCCAGAGGACAAAGCAGATGTAAGAGCAGACAGCTCTGAAGAGCATCACACTGTCTAACAAAGATATAATGAAATCCCAGAATAAGAAGAGTTAGAATAAGTTTGAAGAAAAATGGTCAAGAACTTTCTAAAATTAATAACAGGCATTAAACCAGATCAAGTATACTCAGAGAACACCAAGCAGGATGAATAAATAAAACCAGCCAGCCATGTGATATGTAAAATGCTAATCACAAAAACAAAAGACAGAAAATCTTAAATTCACCCAAGGAAAAAACACATTATAGACAGAGGAAGACAAATAGGAATTAGATCTGACTTTTCATCAGATACTTTGCAAACATTAATACAATGGAGTGACACTATTAATGTGCTGAACAGAAGAAAAATACGCTGTTCATCTGTATATATATGTACAGCAAAAGTATATTTATTATTTAAATACTAATTATAAAAGGAAAATTAGTAATTTTACACTGGAGAAACCTGGCAAACACCTGATCCACCTGATCAAGGTTACCATTGTACCAGAGCAGGCTCTTCTTGGCACAGTGTCCAGGTTCTTGGAGTCTCGAGCAAACAATTGAACAAGACACAGAAGTAAAGTAGTAAAAGAGCAGTTTATTAGAAGAGATAGTACACTTCAAAGAAATAGAAGCGGATCGAGTAGTAGAGAATGGCTCAAGGGCCATTATTAGAAGAGAAAGTACATTCCAAAGAGTTTGGAGCGGGCCAACCAAAAGAAGCCCAAAAGGTGCTCACTGGCCTGGACTTGGAGTTTTTATCCTTTTTTCTCTATAATGGGCTGCTCCTCTCTGGGCGTGGGACCACTTGATTGATACCTGTGATTGACAAGAGGTTTTTACCTCAACTTTTTAGACTGCGCATTCCCAGAGTTCTGTCTGTTATACTGATATGAATGAACTTCCGGGCATGTGTATGATGTTATAATGATGGTATAATGAGGCCCAGGTGAAATGAAGGTCATTGAGGCCTTTACTGCGCAGGTGTGAGTGACTGGTCTAATCCAGTTGGGTATTTTGTACCCATTTGTTTTCCTGCAGGGATAGATAATTACAATGAAAAGGGGAAGTTTTGGGTGGAGAGGGAAGGTCTTTTGTGTGGTCACATTCTGTGGGACGTGCAGGAATGCAGAGACCCAATGCCTGCCTTTAACTGCCTGCCTTGTTTTCCCCTTGAGAGACGTGATCCCCATAAAATCTCTATGGGAAGCTGAGGGACAGGAGGTCTCTTCTTCTGTGTCTGCTTCCTGCTGGGCAGGGGCGTAGAGTTGTCCCTGACTATTTGGGGGATTCACAGAACTCTCACCCTATCTGATCTCAGATGAGAGGAAGGGGTCTTGAGATCTGCTTGGAAGAGTGTGTTGGCTTCTTTGGTTGTGACTGGCAAGCTTGTTGGGGTATTCTCTGTATCCCCAAGGCCCCTAAATGAGGAAAAATAGATTTTAATTAATAAATCCGTTAGCTGTGATGAAGCCTGTGGCCATTCAACCTGTCACTCAGGTGGTGTCAATTGTCTAGGAGCTGGGCCCAGAATGGGTTTGGAAAGAATTACCAGGCTGACTGGCCTGGGGAAATGTTAAAACCTAGTTTCTTGGATGGAATTATCCAAGAGTTAGGTCCAGAACGGCTTAGGGGATGTTGGGAAATCACAGGCTTTTAAGTAGTTATCTGAAGCAGGGGTAGGAGTTTCTATTATTCAGATAAAAAGAATCTATTGTTCATGATTAAGAAACTGATTTACAAAACAATCAAGAAGCAGGGGGATAGGAGACTTCTATGATTCAGGCTAGGAGCAATCTTTAGTCTAGAATTCAGAAACTGATTAGAAGAGTAATCAAAGCCGGGAGCTAAGGATCTAAGAAACTAGGGAAGAGAAGACTTAAAATTTCTATAGGAAAGAAAACTTAAAAGTTTTTCAGGTGGGTGGGGGCGGGGAGGGCGCTACTGGCTTGGCCCATAACACCATCACCAGTAACAGGACCTCAGCCTACAATGTGCCCAGAAGAGCACATAATCTGCATGGTATTCTGCCCCAAATCCATAGCCTCATTCTAACCAGTGGCAGACATCAGACAAATCCAAAATACCTAACCAGTTCTCTTCAAAAGTGTCACGATCATGAGAAGTACTAACAATTTTTTTTGTATGCTTTTCAGATGACTCAGCTTCCTTTCTGCCCTTCTGAATGTTTATTCAAAACTAAAGTTTCTTGATGAGAGAATCTGATAAGCATAGCTTAGCTATGAGTCACCCTTGTGGCCAGGATATCAGGGTGATAAGATTGCCTACTGGAACTACAGGGAACAGTCAGGGCACAGGCCAAAGAGGAGAATGGTTACAGACAGATTAAAAATAGCTTCGCAATGCAACCATACATACGCTTAGCACACATGTATTTTCACTGCTACCTCACACATATGCCCTCCACACGTACATTTGTTGATATATCCTTTTGATGAGTAAAACAGAGACACTGTGCTATGGAAACTTAAATGTTCAACCCATTTGACTGTGAATTTTGTAACACCTGATTTATTTAAATATTTTTAACTGATTACTAAGAAAACTGACTTAAAAACTCACAAATTTCCTTGTTTAAAGTCCAAATACCTTGTTTTAGAAATATAAAGACCAATATGTAATTCCACTTGACAAATAATTATTGAATCATTATCATGTACAAGTACATGGTACTTCAGGAAATAAAGGGCAATTAAGTATAAAGGATGGCCTTTAAGCACTTATAGTCAAGTAAGGGGCTAAAGTAAGTATACGCAATCATAATATAATGTTTTTCAACTTTTATTTTTTAAATTGCCTTTGTATACAGCTGACTACCTAATTTTGAGGAGAGAGCAATTATTTGCTGCAAAGATTGAAGTGTCTGTTACTGTATATAATACCACACTCTGTTATTAATTATCTTTGGCCACTCTGCCATGCTTTCTGGCCTCCCCTTCTCTTCCTTCTCTCTAATCAGTTTGGTAAACACACAGGAAGTAACAACAGCAAAGACACAAGAAAACAAAAACAAAAACGTTCTTCCAAATTGCATGTGGGAATCCAATTCAACACTCACAAGTTTCTTCCCAGGAATTCAGAACTCAGCTTCTTCCAATGACTGTTCAGTGTATTTTGGCAAGAATATTTTATATAATGGAATCTATAAATTTCTCTTTTACCTACCAGTATAGAAAAACATAAACAATAGAAGGCAAAAATGAATATTAATAGTTAGGTATACATTTTTAAATTATATATAAAATTTATGAATAGTTTAGAAAATTTATTTGCAGCTTCTGAGGTCCAAGTTCATGGTATAACCATCTGATGATAATGAACAAAGCCTGGTACAGATTTTTTCCCCCAAATTTACCTTATCTACTCAGAATGATTCAAGTGAATTAAATTAATATAATAAATAGAGTCAAGTGTGCAAAATCAGAATAATAAAAGTAAATTAGGCAGATTCTGTGAAGCACAGTGAGTCCTCACTTAATGTTGCTTTCACTTAATGGAAACTGTGATTTTAAGCAAAAACAATGAATAACAAAACCAATTTTACCATAGGTTAATTGATATGAACAAGAGGTAAGTTCCTATAGCACCTTTCTGGTGACAAAAACATCACCAAACTTCTAAATAAAGACCCAAAAAACTTCTAATATTAAATTGAAAAGAATGTGAGCTATACATACATTTAAGAAAGATTAAGAAAAACAAGTAAGATAATTGCTTTCCAACCCATTTATTTCAATTCATGGTCAAAGGTGGCACCCCACCCTGGACAGGACGCCCTTCCATTGCATGGCCACTCACATCCATCCACACTCACTCAGACTGGGACAGTTTTACACACTAATTCACCTAACTGCACATCTTTGGGATGTGGGAGAATAATGGAGCACCAGGAGAAAACCCATGCAGACACGGAGAGAACGTGCAAACTCCACAGACCATGGCCCTGGCTGGAATAGATTTTTTCTTCTTCTCATCAATGTAACAGCCAAACAATGAAACCAAGTTAAACAAAACAACTTTATTCAAAGACCTGCTGGTGTCAACTTCTAGGTTTTATTTTGTTATTGCTAAAAGCGGAGCTGAATGAATTTAACAAAGTTCTGTGGGAGTCTTATGTTTTGGTATTGGGCACTAGAACAGCTAATAATATAACATTGCTGTACCACTTATAAATTTCTGCATGCATGTGTATGTTATCCAAGATTTTAATCACACTTGAGAATCTTGAGAATTAGAGAGATGATTAACAGGGTAAAATTTGACATTTCTGGGTAAACTAACCAAATTATAATCGTATAATAGCAGCCCAAGGGCCACAAAAATCTTGAACAAAATATTCTGATTTAACATTATGATTAAATTTAACATTATGCTGGACTCAGAATACTGAATGCATTCAAGGGCAAGCAATTCAAGGATCAGTGCAGCTTTTTATATTCTTGGGGATAATAGGGAGGATAACTCTCTGTTAAACTTTTATTAATGTTCCCCTTATTTTATGACTGTATTTTAAACAAATTGATCAGTTCAAATTCCTTTCAATTCCAGGTCAATAGTGATACTAATGGAAGGAGTGTCTGAAAAGATATTTCCTCTATGTAAGAAACAGATATTCTAATTATGATTTCTCAGCTGGTGGAAAATAAGCCTGCATCAAGTAAGGTAACATTTTGTCCTGAATGTTCCCAAATCTGGAAACACAGGCAAAGGTAAAATTTTTCTGAAAATAATAGCTTTATAAACATTTCGAACATCTTAGAAGTTATTTTATACAGATGATAAATATGCACATGTTTCTTAGTTAACAAAAGACACTGCTTAAGTTGTTTCCCTCCTCTTTAGCTCTACAACAAATTAAAGGATGGTAAGTAAATTGCCATTTTTATATTATAGTTTATTTTTTTATAATTTGGTTCTCCTACTGTTGATTCTTTTTTTTAAAAGATTTTTATTGGGGAATTGGAGGCTAAAATAGCACTGGGGAACTGGGGGAAGGGGAACAGACAAGTTGCTGTTGTTTTGTTCTTCAGTCTGGTTGTGGAGGACGTTGCTTCACTGGCCCAAGTTGGCACCATCATTGCGCTCTTCCCGGGCGAGGCAGATCAGTCCCCGCCTCTGAATGGCCGCTCACGATGGCTGCTGGCCGCTCACGCTGGCTGCTGGCTACATACGGTAGCCCATGGCAACCCACTGCCACAGGGGCTGCAGCCTACGCCGTCGCCGGCGACTCACGGCAGCCCAGCTCCAGGTTGAGCTGTTGTTCAGCATCTTAGCTGTGGAGGGCAGTGTCACTGGCCCTCATATGTGGGATCCGAACCGGGGCCCTCTGGCATCCCAAGCGAGTTCTTAACCATCGCGCCACTCGGCCGGCCCCCAACTGTCAGTGTCTTTAATGTGAAGCAGCAACCTTGAGACTGACAGAGGACAAAAACAGTAGAAAAAGGGTGCAGTAAAAAGAAGGGGAGCTATCTTACTGGAATATTGGGAGGGCTGCAGAAACATGCATGGGTCTAGGTGTCTATGAACCATGCCTGAGTCTACTTTGCGTAATTGGCATGAGGCCACTAATGCCTTGCCACCGTGAATTCAGTAGTTAGGAAGCTCCAGTCTTATCTATATTTCTGCCATGAACATAATCTTCAGCAGCTGCTACTGCCACAAGTACCAAAGCCACTCTGCATCATGAATGCCATCTTGCGAACACTGGTGTCTTCAGAATTGGAATACTCCTTTTTCCACCTTCCTTCTGTACTGTTCCTGCTTTCTGACATTGCTCAAGGGTGCGTGATGAATAGAATCTGCATCACCATTTAGTTAGTGGGAGAGCTGCAAAGCAGCTTGGGGAAGCAAATGTTTTAGTTGCTACATTGGGGAGATAAGGTGTAAATTTTCCCAAACTATAGAATGATGTTCAAAAGGTACTGGGCAGTGACATAAATGAATGATACTGGCTTAGTCTGTTTAATAATCAGTGGGAGGTGAGTACCTAACTCACTGCAGGTTGGAAAATCACCCAGACCCCTGTTATATGATGGAAAAATACTTGGTCAGGATTACCTGCTGCACTAATGGGCTGCAGACAACCACTTAGTCAGTGACATCATAATTTAGAGGAAGTGGTATAAAACAAAACAACAATAAACTGAGCAAAATTTACCATGGTTGCATGCTTCTGCTAATTTTGTGCAATTGTCAGTAAAGTCTTAGAAGAAAAAAATGAAGTGAAACTAAACTAACCTGACTGCCACAGCAGATGGCAGTTGAATAAAATCAGCTCAGCCAAGAGGGGTGCTCTCTCCTTACAGCCTCAAATCAAACTTGTCTGAGAGTTCTCCATCTCAGAGCCTTGACAGGTTGAAAAAGCCACATGCCTCTGTCCATACCAATTATGTTAGAAGTAGAGAATGTCAAATGGCAGCTTTAACAGTATATACGATGTGCGATCAAAAAATACAGTGAATGTTTAAATTTTAAAAATTTATTACAGTACAAGACACATTGCCATTAACCCCCCTCAAGATACTCCCCCCTCACTTTGAACATACTTATCCTATCATTCTTGCCACTCTCTGAAGCAGTTCTGGAAGTCCTCTTTCGTGAGTGTCTTTACTTCATCCTCTATCATGACAATGCTCCGTGTCACACATCGCTTCTGGTACAGCAATTTCTGTCAAATAAAAACATTACAGTGTGTCCTCATCCACCTTATTCACCGGATCTGGCACCATGTGACTTCTGGCTCTTCCCTAAAGTCAAAATGATCATGAAAGAAAAATGTTTTGAATCGATTCAGGACATTGAGGCAGCCATGACAGTGCAACTAAAGACATGAAATAGGACTTTCAGAACTGCTTCAGAAAGTAGCAAGAATGATGGGATAAGTGTGTCCGAAGTGAGGGGGAGTATTTTGAGGGGACTTAAAGGCAATGTATCTTTACTGTAATAATTTGTTTTAACTTAAACATTCACCATATTTTTTTATCATACCCCGTACAACTGGAACCCCAAACTTTTCTAAGCATCATCCATTAAGGTTGTTCTACCAAATGAAATGGTGGAGAAAAATGACAAAACTATCGTTTTAAGTGGGAAAGTAAAATGGTGTGTCAAGGCCATGGCAATTGTCCTATGGGCTAACAGACAGAACACAGAGTCCAGTAAGTGAAATATTATAATCTTCACACTTAAAGACTATGTTGATATGAGACCCTAGCTGCATTTAGAGACATGATTTTAAGCTAATAGTTTATCTTTGAAAGTTTTAATGGAACTCTTTTGCTAATATGAAACCTCAGGTATGGATTACAACAGCACATAATTGTTCAACACCTAAGGCAATTTATAAAGACCCCAGTTTCCACCAGCTCAAAATGGGCTGCTCAATTTATGTAGTCTGCCTGAAAAGTGTCCTTTCCATTGATCCACTCAGACGTGACAATGAGTTGTAATGGATAAATAGGATTCTTCCAAAAGCAAAACTAGAGTTTTCATATTGGCTTGAAAGAGCAGGGTTTTCTCCCATTCACACCAACTAACATTGATTTGTGCTACAGATGAGTGATTACTTAACAAACCCTTTGGAATGAAGGCCTTGTTTCCTCTTCCTTTGCTACAACTGTATATTGTGTGTTAGCTGAAGATAAATTTTATGTGAGGCTGCAGGTTATCAGACCCTAAGAAACAATATCCATGCATGATGGAGATTCCAATTTGAAGTCAGATATAGTAGGTAGATAAGACATAGAGTCAGTCTCACCCGAGAAGGAGATACATTGTGTGCATAGGGGGAAAAAATGAATGGGGTTAATGGATAGTTGCAGGGGTTGGGTTTGGCCTGAACTGTTTGTTGGTTGACTAAACACCTAAATACAAATGCTCTACCAGCTGCCTACCAACAAAGGATGTCCGTGTGACAGACTCTGAGACAATATGAAGCAGTTGTGAGTCCTTGGAGAAAGTGCCCATTTTTAATTTTTAAAACAAAATATTTTTTTCTGTTTCTCCCTTTTTCCTTCATGGAATGTGATTATGAGTCTTAAGGTACAGTTGCCATTTTAAATACATGAAATTAAAAATACGAGTATCAAAGTTAACATATTAAGGACGGCATCGAGAAAAGAATTTGATTTAAAATAAATACATTTTTGTTAATTTCAATAATTGATAGGTTTCTTTTAGTTGTAGTTAAAGACATTTTTAACAGATGTTTCCAGAATAGTATATTAGTTGTTTGACTATTCGTGCAATTTGTAGATAAAATATAAGAATATGCAATAGAATTTTAAAAACACAAAGCATCTCGATTAGCATAAATGCTATCATAAAGCTAAGAAAATTAGAGCAAATGCAGAGTAGTTTGAAAATCAAGGATATCATCTCAGCTCTGAATCTATGGTCAAAAAAGTATACATATAAAAGTAACTATTAGTCCACTGGTTTTGAAATGTTAGGGCCCCACAGAATCACCTGGACTTCCTATTTAAAAGGTTATCGATCATGTAGGGAAGTAGGTAAGCCCAGGAGTGCATATTTTACCAAGGACCACCAGTGCTTTTAATGTAGATTGTTCATGGACCTCACTTCCCATTGTTTCTGTGCTTTAAAAAGGAATAATATATTATTTGAAAGGACAATTTTGGAGCCAGGCTATCTGAGCCTAAATCCTGGATCTACCACTTATGAGCTGTGTGGCCAGGAACAAATGATAAACATTTCTGTGCCTCAAATTCTCATATACAAAATGCAAATGTCCCTAGATTCTACCTCATAAGACTTGCAAGGACTAAATGGAAGAAACATATGCGTCCCTCGCAAATGATAAACATTGTGTAAATATTAACTATAATTATAAAGTAGTCAGCTCTATTACTGTTTGAATAGAAAAGAGAATAGGTAGATTTGGTTCATGGAAAGAACCAATAAATTTTGAAATATCTACATATTTAAGAAACCAAGGAGAATTATTCAGAGCATGACACAATAATTAGCCTAATCATCAGTACTATAGGCTAGCTATTGTGTGAATTTTGAAAAGTAGGGAAAAAATTCTGAATCTAGCAAATGCTGAGTAGCAATTTTGATGTGAAATTCAGAGATAATTTAGAACATAGTTTTAACCATGATATTGAGAGGACTTAATTTAAAATTATTCAGTGTTTTGATGATTTCATGAGAAAGGACTTTTAATTACTAACTAGAAAATTTAATATCACGTAAAAGTAAAATAGTGCAGGTGCTTATCAAGTTATCAGAATGTTGTAATTTAAATGAAATTGTCTGATCACTTTCAGGTTTGGAGCAATAAATATGCAGGTTAGAAAAAAGAGTAAGAGAGACCCCAAATTTCTTATTTGACAAATCTGGCTTTGTTCTTTCTTGACTCTTGCACATGTTAAAAGCTGATCTTTCTCTCCTGGTTATTTTTATGTATTTTTTTGGAGATATTCCCTCACTCTTTTAACACTGTCTTTGAGGATTTCACATTTGCAAGGTTTTTTTAATGTTTGTTTGGTCGGGTTGTTTTGGGGTTGTTTTTTTTGGTTTTGATTTTGGGAAGTCATTTTCATACATTCTTTATCCTGACAGACCTTAACATGCAGTTTTTTCAAAAACTCCAGCCCTCTGCTCCATTGCAATACCCCACTTCAGGCAGCATCTCACCATCATAATCAGTGATGTGTCTGGAATAATGATTTGGGGAAGAAAGCATGCAGAAAAAGTCAACAATGATCAAATGTACATATGATTACTAGTTTTGAAAGAAGAGGAAAAGAAACAATATATACTTATTATCTGTTAGAAAAAAATCCTATCCATACACTGTACATAAAGTGAAATTGAAAAGATATATTGTGAAATAAAGTAATAAAATGCAAAATAGAAATAGTTTTAAGATTAACCTTGATGGAATTACTAAATTCAAGCAAAGAAAGAATCTTAAAATGTATCCAGAAATAACAGCAAATTAGTCTCCAAAGAAATAAAGCTTGCTTCAGATTTCTCTACAAGATTAGATGCCAACAGATATTAGAACAAGATCTAAGCGATGTAACAGGAAAGCTTATAACACTTTTAATCTTTGTCAAGGTGGTATTCAGTGGTAAAGGTTAAAAAAAAAAGGAGTTTCAAAAATGAGAAAAAGAAGAAATTATTGAAACCTCCCTGAAAATCTATCTGGACATTTAATTCTTCCCTACTCACAATTGGAGAAGCAATAGTATATTGAAAAGCAGGAATAGGTAAGGATAAGCAAGACAAGACGGCATTCATGTAATTTGTTCTCTGTGTCTATCTTGCTTTTCCCCTTCTTCCCCTTTCCTGCTCCTTCCCTCCTTCTCCACAAGTTGCTAAATGTGCCTGCTAGGAGTAATTCAGGCTGGAATTACAAAATATGACACTTGGTGAAAGGAAAGCTTATGAGGGAGCAGAAGCTGAATAGGATCACAAAAGTACTAATGGCAAAATCTAAAGGAACTAAGGCCAAAGAACTAACATCTAATGAAACTGCACAGTGGGCAGTGGGAGTTCATTGTGCTTCCCCGCGACCTGTTAATAACGTATATGTTACGGTGATGCTTTGTTTGCCATCCCCATCTCCGTTTTCCATTCCTCTGCCGTGTCCCTGAAGGCTGCGCCCCTGCAGGTATCCCCCAGAATCGTTCTTGCTGGCTTTGGTTGGGTGAGGCAGGTGGGAAGCACTGGCGGAGATGAGCGGATGGGAGAGCCCACCCGGAACGTTTCTTTCCCGTTCCCTGTGGCTGCAGACCTAAAGCACACAGCTCCAGGCAGACTCCCAGAAGCTGCTCTCGCACTCGGAACTGGTGACACCTTTTCTTAACCTTGTCTCTTGAGTTGTAAGGGTAAAAGCTTCCTGCTGTTGCTGGTCTCCTGATACTTATGATCCTTTGTTTGTTCTTTAATCCTTGCTTCTCGGTGGTCCCTTTAATGAAGTCTTTTCATTTGAATCAATGGGGTTCAATTATGTTTATTGCCAGGACCCTGGCTGACATTGTTTTTTTTTTAGTGACTACAGGTATTTCTAACAAAATTAATGAATTTGAATATTAACAGACCACACTGAAGACCTAGTTTGTTCCTATTCGTGAATCTGTAATGATTTCATACTGCACACAATTTCAGTACTCTCACTAATATGAAATGTAAATGTTCCAAACCGGAAATCCCTAGGGAAATTAGCTAACTTCTACTCAAGCTCAAATAGTTTTACAATTTATTTTTACTAAAATAAGTATACAGTACTGTTTTGGAGATCCAAATGTGACTGATACAATGTAATAAACAATTAGAAAGTAGGAAGACATTTCTATTAAAAAATGACAATCATTATTAGATTATTCAAATTTCATGTGTATAAAGAATTATCCCCATTTGGGAGACACTAAGATTCAATTTTAAAGTGCACGGAATCTCTGTTTCTGGACCCCTTTCCATCAATAACTCTATGTAGAATAAATTCGTTTAAACAGCACTTGAAAGACAAACTCCGAAAAGCCACAAAAGTGCCTGAGGTGCCTCAGTTTTGCTAGTATATCAAACCATGAGATGCTTAAAAGCAGCCACCACCCCTGTTGCTATAATGGTGGAATTTCTAGCATGTTTGGTGCATAATCTCTGTAGGACAAATCAGCAAAACTGGTACCTCTTCCTCCACAGCTGGCTGGGCTCCGTGTATCCCTGCTATGACATCAGCAGAAAGAATTCCCATTCTTATACTCTCCACTTTTTGTTCCTCTCACACCTCTCTAATCAAAAAGGTTAGAAAAAACAACAACAAAAAAACCCTATAAAACATGCCTGGTTTTGATGCATCTATTTGGAACTATACCCTTTTCAATTCTGTTTTCTATTTCTTCTTTCATTTTATGAATCAGTATGTTCCTCATTCACAATTTTTATAATTTTGAATTTGGTTTGATTTTAAGTGAAATCAAATTTTAAAATATGCAATGAGTTTTTTTTTTAATTGCCAAAATGGATTCAGAGTTTTCATAGTTCTTCAGCAATGGATCTAAGAATGACTTTTGAATAGTATTAAAATGCTTAATGTTAGAAAATAGACTATAATTTGTGTTAAGATTTTTAAAATACTAGCATTTCACAATCCATAAGTTTCCAAATTAATAGGAATTAACTTTAAAGTGAATTTATAATTATTTTTAAAACAAATCATTAAGTGATTTTGAAGAAAACATAGTTTGGATAAAAGCCAACTATTTCAAGACATGTAACTCACTTAGGACAAATATTGTTTATATCATATGCTAAAGCTGACTTGCAGTTACACTAACATATAATTTATTCAAGAATAGAAATTTAATTAAAGCATCACTAAACATTTTCTACATATAATTTCATATCTGTAGAGTTGTGTAACTAATGAGAATTGACATGCACTCAGGAAATTGCATTTTATCATTCATCTTGGTTGTTGTCCCATCATAGCTTGATTTACTTTGTAATTATTCTTTAACTGAAATGAATTCATGTTGAAAACATAGGGAATTACTAAATACTCCATGGTATACTTTTTTTAATTTAAGAAATTATAGTATGAAAACATCTAAACTGAATTTCAAAGCAATTTTATTTATTCCTGTAAATGCTCTCCTTTTTGATGAAACATGCCTTGGGGCAAAATTACAAAGATGTGAGGGAAAATTTACTATTAATAGGTTTGCAACTGTGGAAACCTATTTTTGTGGAAACCATAAAATTTAGTATAGAGAGCTGTGAATTGATTGTAGAGAAAGACAGTAGTTCATATAGGCATATAGGTTTAGCATTAATTATATTATTTCTAAACTAGTGATAATTTAAAGTTAGTATTTATTATTGGAAAGATGGGCTAGAATAAAGGTAATAATATTAGCTCAAACAGCAGGCATTATGTGACTGTTATTGTGATTTAAATATTCAGGATGTAATTTCAATGTGTATGAAATATAAAGATCATATGGATATTTCTATTACAGAATGTTTATTATCCTTTTAAAACTCTTTTAATTACAGCTTGAACTAAAATAATAGCTTAGTAATGGCTTACAATATTTTATTTGTGAAATGTTATATACAAAATTGTTACATAGTTTTCTAGAAATGTTAATTTTATTTAAATTACATGGAAAGCACTTTAAAAATACCAATTTTAACAGTATCATCAGCTTCACTGAAAAATAATTAAAAACAAAGAAAAAATGTCAAGAACAGAAAAATGCTAAGAATCAAGAATGTTATCTCATACGTCAACACGCCAAACAAATAGTTTAATTGTTAGTGATTCACTGTTATATCTATGTTACTTTTGTTTACGGATAAATTAATTTTCATTTTACAGTTACTTCACAACTTCTGAAGTGATTCAATCCTTAGGCATACTGCTTCTAACACCATGAACTTGTCTGAGAAGAAAAAAAATCATTTTTACTTGAAATAGAATTAAATATATTTGCAAACACAGATATGCTAAATAGATAACAATCATTGAAAGAACCATATATGTGTGTCTTTATAAATTTAATGATTCCATAGTCTTGTTGTTTCCTTAGTATAACATGTAAAACAACACATGAATTATACAGATAGATTTCTAAAATTTTATTTTGTTGCCAGAACGTTGAATTCAACACCTTTCTAAAATTGCCATTTGCCCATACGTTGTCACTGTTTTATTTTCTTTTTGAAGAAAGTCCCATTTCATTGTTCTGTGTCTTTAAAGGCCGAGCTGCAACTCTAGCATAATGAAAAGAAGGAACTCATACAAGGAAAGTTTATAGCTGCTGGCATTGTGAAATGTTCCATTCGAACAAGCCTGCAGATCTCTAGTGCTAAATTTATAAATGCTCTCTTATTCTAGCATACGATTATTGAAAACTATGCAGAAGATACCAAGTTGTAAAAAAAAAAAAAAAAGAAAGAAAGAAAAAAACAAAGGAATAGGAGTCATGATACTCGAATTTTATTCCAAATTTTGCAACCTTAGTTACTCGATGTTAGTAACCTCATATGTAAAATAAAGGGGCAGAGAAAAGCAACCTCTGAATAACAAATAGTATTTTTAACTTCAAAAACACTGCATGAAAACATGTTAACTTCAGGGACAAAAGACAGCCTATGATTATTCAAAACAGATACAGACTTTGCATACTTTAAATCGCATAGTAAATAAAGGAAGTACAACAGGTGTTTAATTCTGAGGGCCCTGCCTTAGGGCTCTAGAAGAACTTATCTAATTACAGACAAGATTGCATTTGTAATACAGATTTGAAAAAATACTGCGTCTGATCACCACTCATTGTAAATAGAACAGATTTTAAGTGGAAAATATTTCAAAGGAAGAGCAAATGAAAGCTGGATATGATAGCCAGCCTCCAAGATGGCCTCCAGTGATTTTCACCTTATGGTATCCACCCTCTTATGAAGTCTCTCTCTCTCACATTAAATAGGGCTGTGTAACCAATATCTTATTGCAGATGTGATGGTGCAAGGCTTCTTAGGTTAGGTTATAAAGGACATTATGGTGCCTCTGCCTTGCTCTCTCTCATGGATTATTTTCCCTGAGGGAAGTCTGCATCCATGTCATGAAAACACACAAGCAGCCCTCTAGAGAAGTCTATGTAGAGAGAAACTGAAGCCTTTCAACAGCAGCCCCTTGGAAGAGAATCTTACAGCCACTGTCAAGCCTTCAGATGACTACAACCTCAGCAGCCATCTTAACTATAACTTCACAAGAGATTTTGGGTCAGAACAGCCCAACCAACTGTTTGATAATTCCTTACCCATAGAAACTGTAAAATAGTGAATGTTTGTTGTTACTTTATGCTGATAAATTTCCCATAGAAACTTAGAAACTGTAAAATAATGAATGTTTACTGTTGTTTTATGCTGCTATGTTTTAGATAATTTGTTTCACAGCAATAGATAATTAATGGATTGATTATAGTATTGCTGAGGTTGCATTTACTCAAATATTGTAAGAAGCTTGGGAGAAAGCTAAGGGGAAATACAATTACTGTTGCCTTCTTGATTCTTTTATATCTGCAAAGTAGAATAACTGAAACAATTATGAGGATAATGTAAGACTTAATTTGAATCTTTCAAAAGGAAAACTTTGGGCAATAAATACTTATCAACTTATTTCAACTTTTCACTCATTTCACACTATCTCCACCAACAATTCATCATTTAATGACTCTATTATCTCTGGCTGCAGTATCAATATATTCAATATTATCATCTTATTCTTAGTACTTTACCTAACATTATTCCTCACTAGGACTTAATCACTATGAGTCCAAGGACATATTCCTTCTGGCTTACTGTTGAATCCCAAACAACAAGTACAGTATCAAGCATATATATTTACACTTAATAAATATTAAATAAATAAATAAATAGTAAAATTATGTTGTTATTAAATAGAAGAAAAAAGTAATGAATAAAAGAAAACCTCCAGAACATTTTCTCTAGGTGCTTCTGACCCCAGAGAGAGAAAGAGAGAGAGAGAGAAAAAAAAGAGTATTAGAATAAAATAAAAGATATTTTATAGACAGAGATACTTTATTTAAAGACAAATCATTAGCTGCTGATATTTAAGTCTCCGTTTGCCTCTACTATAGTTGAACAAAACAGTGATACTCTGTTTTTCTAACACCTGCGTATAACACATAGGTAGAATTTCTCTACAGATAATGGTGGCCAGCTGAGTAAGAAAATGGTAGTGCTTTCATGATATATAAGGAAAGATTCAGCTAAATTTATACCTTAGCTATTTGCCATAGTTCAAGGAGGGTCCAAAGTATATAGGTTAGAGAGAAGTTGCTAGTTTCTCCTAGTTGTGTCTTTTTCATAAATTGCCTTCTTTGTTGTTTCCAGAGTCTTTGTTCTTTCATTATTTATAAATTATAATTGAGTAACATTTTGAGGGTCTCATAAAATCATTATATTCCTGGTAAAATGTTTATCCAGTTTATTTACACCCATCTTACCTAAAGGTCTTTATATCTGTGATTTCACAAGGGTCTGTGTGAACACAATTATGACAATTTTAGATAAAAATACTAGAGTACAGTACCAGGTATGAAAGTGCAAACTATAATTTCCATATTGTTGAGACAACCATGAAAATAACTGCATAAAATAAAATCTAATAGTGTCTCACTCTCCCAGTAAGATCAGAAAATAAGTCCTTTGTAAAAAAACACATATCCAGAAGAATTATCTAAATACCTTTTTAAATTAAATCACTTTAAAAAATAAAGTGTGTACTTCTTGCCATGTTAAATAAAACAATTTTTAAAAAGCATAATCTAATTTTCAATGAATTACTCAATATAACAGGCTCTTACAATGCAATTTCTTATATTTTGGTAAGACAAGGTAATCTAATAGATATCTTCATTTTTTTTTTAAGATTTTATTGGGGAATTGGGGAGGGGAACAGTGTTGAGGAATTGGGGAAGGGGAATAGCCAAGTCGTTGTCCTTCAATCTTAGTTGTGGAGGGTGCAGCTAGCTCTGCTCCAAGTCCAGTCACGCTGCTCAGCTGGAGGTGCTGTGTTCAATTAGTTGCAGGTTGGCGTAGCCACCATCCCATGCAGGAGTCGAACCAGCAGTCTTGTTGTTGAGAGCACATGCTCTATCCACTGAGCCATATGGGCGGCAGCTCAGCTCAAGGTGCCGAGTTCAGTCTTAGCTGCGGGTGGACGTAGCCACCATCCCATGCGGGAGTCGAACCGGCAGCCTTGTTAAGAGTGCACACTCTCTCCCCTGGGCTGCCTAGAGGGCAGTTCAGCTCAAGGTGCCGAGTTCAATCTTTAGTTGCGGGCTGGCGTAGCCCACCATCTCGAACAGGCAACCTTGTTGTTAGGAGCATGTGCTCTCACCAGCTGAGCCATCCTTCCACCTGTTGGCAGCTCAGCTTGGGTGCAGCTCACTGGCCCATGTGGGGATCAAACTGGCGACGCTGTTGCTCAGAGCTCGCGTTCTTGGGCAAGCTCTTAACCAATTAAGCCACTCGGCCAGCCCAATAAATATCTTCTTAAGTAGGTATCTTGCAACATGTTAAGGTATAACAATTCTTTTTTTTTTTTTTTTTTTTTTTTTTTTTTTTTTTTT
>NW_017732297.1:66880-120464 GCF_001890085.2 Hipposideros armiger | reverse complement strand
CTGCTCAGCTCGGGCTGGAGTCGAACCGCTGTTGCTCAGAGCTCAAACTCTTGAGCGAGCTCTTAACCAACTGAGCCACTCGGCCGGCCCAAGGTATAACAATTCTTAATGGAATCCTTATACCAAAAACTTCAGACTTCTGGAAATTTTGCTGTTTGACTTTTACTTTGTGGTCACTCCTATTCTCCGTCATCATTTATCCACTAATAAACCTGTTTTCACTGCTCTCACTTTTTCCCCTTCTGAATATTGTATGTAATTTCTGCTGTTACTCTCTGTAGTCTATCATCAGTATTACCATAGATAACAAGATAATCAAGTACTAGAAGAATATATTTTGAGTTAAAAAAAACCATACAAGCTGCATTAGGTACTTTAACTGAATTTAAGTAGTTTTCCCTTATTCCAGAGTTTAAACTAGCCTAAAAAGTTATGATTACTTAAAGCCTTAGAGCCTGGTAAGGAATAGCAAATCTGAAACAGCTCATTATTGCATCCCTCCATTCACAATATATATTGACAACGTTTTATGTGCCAGGCACCAGAAAGACACTTGAAATATATGGGGAACCAAACAGAAAAAGTATGTGCCCTCACGGAGATACACTTCTGTAAGGGAAGATAGAAAATAAACAAATTATTAGGAGAAATATACTTGACACAAAGAGGATAAAGAGTTATGAATGTGTGTGTGTGTGTGTTCTATGTGGCGGTCAGGGAAGGTTCAGACAACATGACATGAGACCTGGAGAAATGGAAGGAATGGAATGTCTATTTTACTTTAATTAATATATATTTTGTAGTAAAACTTTGGACAATTAATGTGTCTTACAAAGGAAAATATAATTCATATTTATTTATATATAGGTATGTGTTTGTGTACATATGTATGTGTGAGTAAAGCTCTGTCTAAAATAAATACTTGAATTCTGGAAAAAATGAAAAATAATTTAGGGCAAATAGAATTTGATGGAGTTCCATAGTTGCATCAATTATATGAATATTCAATTAAGAAACAATATAGTATGGTAGAATAGCACTATGAGCTTTCAAATCATAATTCTAATTATAAGACTCACTACGTGTGTGACTTTGAATGTTAATTTATGTCTCTAAGTTCAGATTTCTTGGGTATAATGCAAAGTTTGAAACATAATAATATAGTTGCTATAACCCACATTCACCGGACAGTTGATGTTGCCACACAATTCCTCTAAACCTAAGACATTCAAACCCAGATTTCCTGGGTCCCAGTCTACTTTTCCCTCCTCTAACACAACGCTTTATCATGCTTGCCTCTAGAAAGATAGAGCCATAGGGCAAGACAGTGTCCCCCAGGGAATGAAAAAACAACAACAGACTGCATATCAAACTGCCTCTTTCTGGGGACAGGAGGGAGGATTAGAAACCCGAAAGCTGTCTTCTCTTGATACTCCTATGAGCCTATCCTTATAACCCACTGTATGAAATTGTAGAATTTGTCCTGAGATCCGTTGCATGAGGTATGATAACTCAGAAAGGAACCACTTTGAATGCTAAGTACCAAATACAGTGCCTAGTACACAATAAGTGCTTTCTCGCTGACAATTTCTCTACCTTCTGAATACATGAAGAGAGCTTACAGTAGATAATCTAAAGGTAAGTTTGTTCTGTTTTTGCAGAAAATATAGAAAATAATTTTTCTTAATTTGAGATGTGGGAGCTGCCTTGTTGTTTTCTTCTAAAATTAGAATCAGATTATTGTTATTAATACTAATAAAAGGCAAAAGAATTATTTTTTCACATAGTAATATAAAGCATGCACCTAGAACCTGTACATTGTCATTGTTTCACTTAAGCCATCTAAGCGTGTCACGTCATGCATAGGTTGCTTAAGCCCTTTTGCTAGTAAATAGTCAAAATCAAAGTCATAGTTAAAGCATAACACTATTTTCAGCAACTATTAAAAAAATATCTCACAACTTTGCTTTTCTCACACTGGAATTAAAAGATTAATTGGGACATTTTAAAAATTTATTTATGTTTTATTTTTAAGTTTTATGAGTAAAGAAGAATGTAGGTAACATAGGTACAGTTTAAAAATGAACATCCACGTACCTACCACCAAGCTTAAGATATAAAACTATACCAGTGTATTTGTGAAACCATATGTACTTCAAGTGTAGAGCATTAATTTTCCCAGTCTCCAAAGATAACTTCTATTCATTTTTTTTTAATTGGGGAGTTGGGGGATGGGAACAGCGCTGGGGAATTGGGGGAAGGGGAACAGACAAGTTGCTGTCATTTTGTTCTTCAATCTAGTTGTGGAGGATGTTGCTTCACTGGCCCAAGTTGGCACCATCATTGCGCTCTTCCCAGGCGAGGCACATCAGTTACCAGCTTCTGGATGGCCGCTCACTGTGGCTGCTGGCTGCTCACGCTGGCTGCTGGCTACACACGGTAGCCCATGGCAACCCACTGCCACAGGGGCTGCAGCCTACGCTGTGGCCGGCGACTCACGGCAGCCCAGCTCCAGGTTGAACTGTTGTTCAGCATCTTAGCTGTAGAGGGCAGTGTCACTGGCCCTCATATGTGGGATCCAAACTGGGGCCCTCTGGCATCCCAAACCAGTTCTTAACCATTGCGCTACTCGGCCGGCCCGGTAACTTCTATTCTTGCGTTATCTCCTTCTCGTTTTTCTTTGACATTTACCTGTGTGAGCGAAACACTCCTAGTTACTTATCCCATATCCTTTCTGGCCCCCTCCTTTGGTACAAGCCCTGTTTTTATGGAAGGTGACAATGTACTTAACATACTGTACTTTCTAGCTTCCTTTGAAGGTAAACAGTGACCTCTGAGATGAAAGATCTGAGTGAAAGTCATTGAGTGGACTCTCAGGGGAACTCATTTTCTGTTGATCCTTTTGTTTTCCCTCCATATTACTGTCTATTGTAGAATGTGTTCTTGATGTCTGAGCTTCATTAACCACCTTTCCAACTTGGACATAGAGGCAATGCTAAGTAAGTAACTGCATTACAAAAAAATATTTAGCAGAACTTCCATGTAATCCCTGATTGCCCATCTCCAGGCTTCTTTTACTTGAAAAATAAAATTCTAAATTATTTAGGCTGGTATAATGAACTCTGTATTAGGAGGAGTTTAACACAATTCCTAGCTAATATTCCACATCTATATTTATGCATAAAATACACATATATGTATGTATATACAGAGGGCACCAAAAAAATGTATACACATTTTAAGAAAGGAAAAACCTGTATTAAAATTAAGCTGATGGGAACTACTTCGAGCACCTCTTGTAATTGCAGAAGTGACTTGGATTCATCTTTTGTTATTGGTAGATATTGAGTAGTATAATTTTCATAGTTTTTTCCTTTCTTAAAATGCATATACATTTTTGGCACCCTCTGTATATATTTACAAATTATCTATCTATGTATCTATCTATCATCTATCACCTATTTATATGTATAAATTATATTGTAAATAAATAGACTTTTATGGTTTGCTTACTCAATATTGATATTTAGAGATTCATTTAGTTCCTTAACTCCCACTACTGTGTGAGGTTTGCTTTTTTAAAAAAAATATTTTATTGGGGAACTGGGGAAGGGCTCACGAGCCACTTGCGTCTCTTTGGGTACGTACATGTGGCTCTGAAGTAAAATTGAAAACAAAAATAAAACTATCATAGTTTCATTTATAAAAATTTTAAAGGACATTATTCACATAATGGTGATTTCATTTGTCTCGAACAATTTTTAAATTGTTGTGAGGGACAGGATTGGTTCTTCCATCTCAAAATTTTGCCGACTCCTGGTATATACTATTTTTGAAAATCTTAGGTCATTGAACATGTGCATGTTAAAATACATTTAATAAAGAAAATTATTTTTCTACACATTTTTACATATTTAAACTATGATTAGCAGTGAAATAAGATCACATTTTTAATTAACATTTGGTGTTTCCTTTTTGTTTTTTTAACTTTTGCGAGCCTAGTGAGTATGAACATTTGTCTCATGAGGCTATTTTTTATGTCTCAGTTTTTAATGAGAGTATTTTTATCATGTGTATTTACAAAGATGTGCTTCTACGAAATGATAGTTAAGATTATTTTTTCAATTTTTCTATTAAATGTATTATATTTTATTACTTCCCAGTAATCATTTTATATTAAAAACAGAACTTATGTCAGTTGAGAATTGTAAATATATCTCTGTTCATGGCATTTATACTATTTTCAGTACAATGTAGTTGGATATATCAATTGTCTGCTTTGTGGTTTGTGGTTTGATTTTATGTCGTGTTTAGAAATTATTCTGTAACCACATTAAGTAGTGTAGGTCTATAATTAATCTAAAAATTAATTAATGTAAAGTGTTGGGGAGAGATCAAGTTCTTCACATTGTGGACTGGTGATGCAGATTTGCATCTGTACATTAACGGGAAATGTTTCCAGAGGTATCACATCCTCAAGCACTACTAGTGTCTTTTGTGAGTATTTCCTGAAAATTTCAGTTCACAAAAATAGTTAGCAAATTTGTTATAAATTTTTAAAGAAACACAGTATAAAAGTTGATTTCAATGGCTTAAACCCCAGGAACATACATATAAACAATTTAAATGCCCTGTCCTCAATGTGTTAAGCTTATAGGTAGTCAATTTTCCTAGGAACTTACCTTTGTACTCTTAACTGCTCCCCCCGATCTGAAAGGCTTCCTACTTCATTAATTAGAATCTTCAGAAACTTTTTGGTCATTTTCTTGGATCTCTGTTCTATTCATTCACCCAATTTTCTATCCCTGCACAATAGCACATTATGTTGGATACTGTAATTTTATAATTAGCATAAGCAATTATGGCAAATTCTGCTTCCTTGTTCTTCCAGAATGTCTTAGCTATTTTAGATTTTGGGTCTTCATATAAATTATAGAATCAACTTTTCAAAATCTTATTTATTAGCTTGAAATTACATTGAATTTGTATGGATTTGGGGGATATTGATATTTTTGTTATATTACATTTTCCTTTATAAATATGTCAGTTTATTTATTTAGGTCTTTTTATCTTTCAAAATACTTTTGAGATTTTCTTCATAAGACTATAAAAATATTTGATATTTAGTTGAAGTATTTTAAATTCTTGTTGCATCTGTAGATGGTGTCTTGGTTTTGATTTGTTTGTTTTCTTTGTTAGTGCTTAAAAGTGCATGCATGTATCTGGTGCCTAAAACTGCAATGTCAAATAGAAGAGGTGGTAGCAAACATATGAAAGGTCTGACAATTAAGCTCACAAACTCATCCTAGAAAAAGTGCTACATACCTCATTGCCGGATATCTCTATGGTCACCTTTGAAGTATTCCCTTTGGAAAGCTATGCACTGATGACAGCACCTAGTCTACCCTTCAAAGTACTTGTGGAACTTTTTATGGAATAGCCAACAGAGCTGGCATCATATTACCCTTCATGTCCTGAATGTCATCAAAATGTCTTCCTTTCAATATTTCCTTTATTTTTGGGTAAAGAAAGAAGTCATTGTGGGCCAAATTGGTAAGGAGTGTTCCCATACCATTATTTGTTTACTGGCTACAAACTCCCTCACAGACAGTGCCGTGCGAGCTGGTGCATTGTTGTGATGCAAGAGCCATGAATTGTTGACGAAAAGTTCAGGTCATTTTTGTATAACTTTTTCATGCAGGCTTTTCAGCATTTCCAAATGGTAAACTTGGTTAACTGTTTGTCCAGTTGGTTACAAATTCATAATGAATAATCCCTCTGATATCAAAAAAGGTTAGCAACATTGTAGCAACAAGTTCACAAACTTGTCAGTATTTCCTATTACTGACTGAAGTGATGCTTTTTAGTTTTTTTAATGCCTTTAGTTAATGTTTCTTATAAGGTTTTTTGTAGTTATCCTTTCCAAGGAAAGCAAGTTACATTTTATTTCTCGTGTGCAAGATGTTTTAGAAAGTTTGTATGTGAATACTATGTACCGGACATTTATATCTATGTTCACTATTGAGATTGGCATATGATATTCTTTTCATCTAGCATACAACTATGAGGTTCTGTTACCAAGGTTTCATTAGCCTGATACAATAAGTTGTGAAGTTTCTTCTTTTCTTCCTTTTTCTCATGGAAAAAATGTTGGCTTTTTCTCATGGAAAAAATCTGTTCTTTGAATATTTGGTAAAGGTCAGACAAAAATTCTTGGTCTTTTTTTTATAATACATGTAATCTTTACATTGAAAAACTCCTTAGAATGTTACTATGAAGGTTACTCTTATACCAAATTTGGATATAAATGTAGTTTATTATCATGTCCGTTTCTAACCTTGATTTAGCTTCATCTTCGGTTTTGATATGATTCCCTACCCTGAGAATGGTGGTTGTAGTCAGCATCCTGCTGTCTTTCTACCTCCTTGAGCTGCCTACTGTGACACGTAATCCCAGGCTTCCTGTCTTACCAGTGCACCCCTGCCTCAGACATTTCCTGGCTCTATTAAAAGTGACTTGCTCTATAAAAGCTCTATATAAGCAAATATTTATTACTGTTTTGGGGGCATCTATTTTGGTAGACATTGTGAAAGAAAATGTAAGACAGGTTATGATAAAAAGATGAGTAGATTCTATCCATTATATTGTAAAGACTGGCTTCATTTTATAAATAATATAATACATTTATTAATAATTCAACTGATAAATGGCTCACAATGGCTTATAGCACTGTCATTTCCAGAAAACATATTTAAATTTTAACTGTCATCTTTAAGATTTTAGGGCTGGCACTTAGGCATTGAATTAAGTCAGTGAGAAAGTATTTGGGGACTGAAAAGTTCTGGCAATCCTCAAATGGCAACATGTAGTAAATTGTCTGATCTACATGTCAGGAAATTCCTCCACAGCCAGCAAGTTCACTAATAAAATCTACAATGTGGATTTCCAATTTAAAACGGAGTGTTTTAAAGGTGAGCAGCATATAAAATATTAAAATGTTACTTTTCTTCATGGTTTAGGGTTTTAGAGCAAATTTTCACCATACTGAATATAACTTTGATTAATAAAAGAATTCTGAATGCTATTTGGAGAAGCCTGCTTTTCCTCATTTTGGTTAAAGTTAAATGATGTAAGTGTAAAACATAGGCATATAGATTTGTATCTATTTTGTACCTACCAAATATATTAATAATTTCCTTATTGAAAAACATTTTTATTTGCATGATTGTCATTTTAGTCATGACTATATTTCCTATTTGATGATGGAGGATACTGAAAGGACAGAATAGGGAGATATTGTAGTGAGTAAGAGCACAAAGCATGGTGTCGCATCCTCTGGGTTAGAGCCCTGGCCCCACATTACTGCGCAACAAGTTATCATGCCTCATCCTGCCGCTGTTTCTGGATCTGCAAACTTGGAGTTAAAGTGCTAACCTCATAAATACTATTGTGTGAATATTAACTCTGAGAACATTAAAAAATATTGACATACCTTATTGATGTATTTTCTGCTCTTATGGTTACTATTATTATGTGATTATTATCACAATTGCTATTACTATATTCATTGATACCAGAAAAATTATGGATAAATCTGTGTATATTTAAACGGCTGTAAAGTGGTGAGACATTCTAAAATAATAGGAGGATACAATGTTTAAAACCAGTTTCATATATACATTTATATTCACTGGTTTTTCCTAGTAGTCAAGAGTTCATGCTTTCAAGTCAGGCTATCTGTGTTCCAGCCCCAGCAATTCCACTTTCTAGAAATATATTCTAATATTTTATGGAAGTTGTACCTGAGCTTCCTCATCTGTTAAATTATAATAATAGCATCAATCTTATTGATTGCTGATGGGATCTTAAAAATTTATTCATATAAAATATTTAGGACAGCATCTAGCACACAAGTGCTCAGCACTCCAAAATCAATATCGAATATATATGTCCATTTATGCAATAGTTAGCAACATCTCCATATGAATTTTAAAAGCTCTCAAAATTAATAGTAAAAATATTAGCCAGGAAATATGGCCATGTGTGGGCATTTCCTATGTAATATTTTATTTGAGGTTGGGACTAATGATATGTTAGAATTCTGCCAACTAGCTAATAGAAAATCTGTCTCACCAATCTCAGTGGCTTAACTTAATATATTTCATTGCTAACCACTTCACAGTCCAGTGAGATTGGACTTATGGTAGTGAGTCTTCTCCATGAAGTCATTAAGAGGTCTAGTTTTCTAACTCTTGGATTATTATCATCACTTTACATTTCCATTGAAGATTACATGAGAAGAGGAAAGTAAAGGACAGGTTTTGGTGTGGGATATATTTATAAGCCATGTTTAGAAGTGGTTCATATCACTTTTTCTTACGTTGGCCAGAACTAGATACAGCTAGGCTGTCCACAGGAGGAAAATAAAATGAATGCCATGTGTTAATCACATTTCTTCTGTTGTATTAAAATCTTATATCGAACTTCATATCAATTTGTATTCAGTTCATTCTTATTATCTAATATTGCTGTAGCATGGGAAGACAACTATACAATAATAAAATAAAGCGTGAATCAAAAAGAAATGATAAGAAATAAGTTAACACAAACGTGAATCCCTACATTATGTTAATAGTGAACTGTTTATTCTCATAGCTGAGAGTTAGTAGTATATTCCAGTAATAAGAATTTCTGAAGCTTGGTCCCTGGAACTAACATTACATATTAGAATTCTGCGAATAAGCTCACAGAAAATCTGCTATCAACCATCATCCATTTTATATATATTTTAAGAGTTTTGGCAAGTAATCACTCCATAAAGTTGTTATCATTTCAAAAATATATTGCCAAATATATCTTTTTCTCTTTTAAGTATGCCATGTGCAAAATAAGATAATTGAAAAAATCATGGATGAGTTTTTACAATGCTATAATCTTCACAGTATTGATCAGTAGCTGCCACATAAAGCTAAGTATCCCAATTTTTTATGTAGGTAGTAATTCCATCAGGTTATAATATTTGTCCAGAAGTATGAATGAGTCATATTGTAGCTACAGCCCAACTGTCTACCACTTGAAAAATAAGTTCATGTGAGTAAACTTATTTTCTTTAACTTTTACTTTCGGGTGATAATTTTAATAGCTTTATTGAGGTATAATTTTTGCCTCATAAGACTCATATATAGTTATTTTCAATTCAATAAATTTTAGTCATTTATAGCTCAATAAGTGAAAAGACTTTTACAACCACCATAGTCCAATTTTAAAATATTTCCATCACCCCAAACAATTCTATTGAGACTTATTGAAGCCAATCCCCACCCTACCCCAACCGCAGGCAAATTCAGATCTGATTTCTTCTGTCTTTCTAAATTTGTCTGTTCTTAACATTTCATACAAATGAAATCATATAATGTGTAGTATTTGGTATCTTACTTTTTTCATAAGGATCTGGAGATCCATCTAGATTACATATAAATAGTTTATTTATTTTTCATTTTTGTGCAGTATTCTATTGCATGGATTTACACATTTGTTTATCTGTTCATCTGTTGGGTTGTTTCCACATTTTGGCTATTATGAACAGTACAGCTATGCTCACTGGCATACTAGGCTTTAGTGCATATATGTTTTTATTTCGTTTAGAGAGAGTTATAAGAGTAAAATTGCTATGTCATATGATAAGCTTATATTTCGCTTTTTAAGAAACAGGCAAACTTTCCAAAGAGGTTGCACTATTTTCATTCTCATCAGCAATGTAAGAGGTGTCTAGTCCCCTGAAATAACCATAATACTTGGTGTAACCTATCTTTTGTATCATAGGCTTGTGTATAATGAGATGTCAGTGTGGTTTTAATCTGCATTTTCCTAATGACTAGCGATTTTTTTTTGAAGATTTTTATTGGGGAATTGGGGAATGGGAACAATGCTGGGGAATTGGGGGAAGGGGAACAGACAAGTTGCTGTCGTTTTTTGTTCTTCAGTCTAATTGTGGAGGATGTTGCTTCACTGGCCCAAGTTGACACCATCATTGCGCTCTTCCCGGGCAAGGCAGATCACTCGCTGGCCTCTGGACGGCTGCTCACTGCAGCTGCTGGCCACTCATGCTGGCTGCTGGCCACACACGGCAGCCCATGGCAACCCACTGCCACAGGGACTGCAGCCTACACCGTTGCCAGCGACTCATGGCAGCCCAGCTCCAGGTTGAGCTGTTGTTCAGCATCTTAGCTGTAGAGGGCAGTGTCACTGGCCCGCATATGTGGGATCCAAACCGGGGCCCTCTGGTGTCCCAAGCCAGTTCTTAATCATTGCGCCACTCGGCCAGCCCTGACTAGCGATTTTGAGAACATTTTCTAATTCTTAGTAGCAATGTGTATGTTTTCTGTGATGAAATGTTAATTCCAGAATTTCGCCCATTTTTGAATTGTTTTCTTATCCTCACTAAGTTCTAACATTTATTTAAACACTCTAGAGTCAAGTTCTCCATCAGATATATGATTTGCAAATATTTTATCCTATTTTTTGCTTATCTTTTTATTTTGTTTGAAAGCAATTTTAAAATGTATGTTTATAGCTATCTAACAATATAAATATGCTATCTTGTCATGAAATAATTGTATGTTCATTTTGTTAGTCTTTTCCTAAAATCAATATATACCAGGATTAATTCCGTGGTCTGGATATACCTATATACCCTTATTTTTCCCATATGCAGTTGAGTTCGATAGGAAACCCTAGGTTTCTAAACTTCCCCAAGATTTTATTAATACAGATTTGATGATAGCAGAGAGACACAAGTTGAGGTCCTATGGTTAGTTCTGTCTCAGAGATCTTGTTTGTAATGAATTCTTTCTTTCTTTTTTAAAAAATATTTTTATTGGGGAATTGGGGGATGGGAACAGTGCTGGGGAATTGGGGGGAAGGGGAACAGACAAGTTGTTGTCCTTTTGTTCTTCAGTCTGGTTGTGAAGGACGTTGCTTCACTGGCCCAAGTTGGCACCATCATTGCGCTCTTTCCAGGCAAGGCAGATCAGTCGCCGGCTTCTGGACGGCCACTCACAGCGGCTTGAGGGCCGCTCACGCTGACTGCTGGCTACACATGGTAGCCCATGGCAACCCCCTGCAGCAGGGGCTTTAGCCTACGCCTTTGCCAGCGACTCATGGCAACCCAGCTCCAGGTTGAGCTGTTGTTCAGCATCTTAGCTGTAGAGGGCAGCGTCACTGGCCCTCATATGTGAGATCGGAACCCGGGCCCTCTGGCGTCCCAAGCCAGTTCTTAACCAACGCACCACTTGGCTGGCCCCTCTAATGAATTATTTCAGTTTATGATTTTTGTGCCATTCCACACATACTATTTCTATTTTCTGCCACATCAATCCATGAATAAATCTCGGTCTTTGACTAATGTCCACAAAGCAAATAGATAAAAACATTGTGTAATACACTCAATGAGCTTTAAATAAAACTCACAAATTTTTTCCATCACATCAATGATATTAAATTCAAATTGAACATTGATAATCTCTGTTCTTTAAGGCCTATAGAATATTTATCTGCTTGGGAATTTTCACAGGGTAGTGCATACCATACTCCTTCAATTACACTGAGGTTTTTTCTTGTCTCTACCTCCTTCAAAGTATACATTTTTTTTCACCTTTTAATACATGAAACAGCTTCACTATCTTTTATTTATTGGACTTACATACAGTCACCTATTTACTGAGAGTCTTACTTTCTCTTCTAACAATCTTAAAATTTACCTAACCTCTAAACAATAACCTAAGAAGAATTCTGGAGCCAATTATAAAAATAGCAAGGCTTAGACTTCTAGTTCCCGCCAAGATGGAGTAGCCCAATTCTTTCAGAACCTTCTTAGAAATAAAATACCTTGGACACAGCACAACAAACAAAGCTTAGGGAGACTCTGAATGACAGAGAAATGAAAGTGGACTGGCTGGTAAGTTTAGAGCTTGAGGAGCAATGTAGCAGTGAGTTTCTTGCATTTTCTCATTGAACCTAGTATAATATATCTCTGTCAGGGTGCTGTAGAAACCTCCAAGCTGGAACTGCCAGGAGGCTAAGACAAGAGGACACTGTTCTCCCTAGCTAAAAGTCCATGGAAGGGTGCACTAACGAAACAAATCATTTCTGGCAATGATTACTCTAACTCCAATCAAACACTAATAGAAAAAGAAATGCACACACACACACACACACACACACACACACACACACACACATTTGCATCTCTCCTCCCACCTTACATCATCCCCGTGGATTAAGGCAGAGATGCTGTGACTCATCTGCCTGCTGGTGTCAGTAAGGCTAAGCAGACAGCTGTATTTAATTCAATCCCTCCCCCACAAGGAGGAGGTGATACTCCAAATTACTCGCTGAATATTGTTGGCATAGAGCTTTTTAATTGTTTGCATGGTGAAAGCAGCAGTCCTTCCATCTGCAGCTAGTAGAGTCAGCTGCAAGCTGAGCCTCCACCTTTAGCCAGAAGCAACTAAACTTGAGGTGGTACCAGGTAGAACAATTAAGTTTGCAAACTCATCCTAGAAAAAGTGCTACATACCTCATTGCTGAGTATCACTATGGTCACCTTCGAAGTACTCCCCTTGAGAAGCTATGCACCAATGGCCAGAGCCTAGTCCACCCTTCAAAGCAATTTTGAAACTCAGTTCCTGGAATGGCCATCAGAGCTGTTGTCGTACTACCCTTGATGTCCTGAATGTCATAAAAATGTCTTCCTTTCAATATTTTTGTTATGTTCAGGTAAAGAAAGAAGTCATTGAAGGCCAGATCAGGTGAGCAGGGAGGGTGTTCCAGTACAGTTATTTGTTTACTGGCTGAAAACTTTCTCACAGACAGTGTCTTGTGAGCTGGTGCATTGTTGTGATGCAAGAGCCATGAATTGTTGGTGAAAAGTTCAGCTTGTTTTTGTTTAACTTTTTTTTTCTTCCTTTCTTTTTTTAGCTGAGCCATCCTGCCACCTTTTGGCAGCTCAGCGGCAACTACGCTCTGGCCAGGAATCGAACCGCCGTTGCTCAGAGCTCACACTCTTGAGCGAGCTCTTAACCAACTGAGCCACTTGGCCGGCCATCTATTTTCTTTCTTTTTAAATTAAAGTTTATCAGGGTGACAATTGTTAGCAAACTTACATAGATTTCAAGAAAATAGGTTACCAATTTTAACACCACTATTCATATATATTGGAAGTGAACAATTAAGGAAATTTATGACAAATAGTGGGAGCTAGGTTTCTCATTGTTATACTGGGAATTTATAGATTAGGAAGGGTCATGGGCTAGAATGATCTATGTGGCAATGGATTATAATTGGAGATATCAGTATAAACTCATGTTTAATTTAATACTGATATTGATGTTTACATCAGTATACACACATCTTTTCTCACATCTAGGTCTTGATTTTTCATAACATTTTTCACTAAAAAAGAAGCAGGGCTCCTTGGAGAAATGGTGGATTCTAGCACTGGGGCAGCAAATACTTAAACCTGGAACTTCTTGTAGCATCAGAAAGTAAGGAGCCAACTGCAATCACCCCAATCATCAAAACTGCTCTAAAAATAAAGTCTATTAGAAAATTAAAAGTTGGGCAGCCAGATGGTTCAGCTGGTGAGAGCGCGTGCTCTTAACAACAAGGTTGCCAATTCGACCCCTGCATGGGATGGTGGGATGCGCCCTCCCCAACTCCCCCCTCAACTAAGATTGAACACGGCACCTTGAGTTGAGCTGCCAGGAGCTGCTGATGGGTAGCCAGATGGCCCAGTTGGTTAGAGTGTGTGTTCTTAACAACAAGGTTTCTGGCTCAACTCCCACATGGGATGATGGGCTGTGCTCCCCCCACAACTAGATTGAAAGTGGCGACTGGACTTGGAGCTGAGCTGCACCCTCCACAACTAAGATTGAAGCACAACTTGACTTGGAGCTGATGGGTCCTGGAAAAACACAATGTTCCCTTCCCCAATTCCCTAATAAAATCTTTAAAAAGAAAATGCAAATCAGAACCATGATGAGAAAGTTAAAAAAAAAATGAAGTAAAAAACAAAACACAAAAAACAAACCTGCAACAATTTGAGAAACAAAATAAATATAGCACTATTAGATTATACCTATAAGATAAATATCAATGAGTCAATACTGATGTAAACAAATGACTGAATGAATAAATAAATAGAAATAAATTTAATAATATTTTTTGTACAAGAATAATGGAAGGGCTGGCCAAGTGGCTCAGTTGGTTAAGAGCTCACGCAAGAGTGTGAGCCCTGAGCAACAGTGGTTCGATGCCCGGCCCGAGCTGAGTTGCCACTGAGCTGCCAACAGGTGGCAGGATGGCTCAGCTAAAAAAAAAAAAAAAAGAAAGAATAATGGAACTCCACGCTCATAGATGCAGAGCATAACTCCCCACTGAACCTTACGTTGGGCTGTGCATAGTGGTTTCCTCCAAAGAGGGAAGTATGGAAAGGGAGAAAAAAAGGTGACTTTACTATGGAGAAACACCACCTCAGCCTGACGATTGAGGTTAACATCAACATTGACAGTTCCTGCTAAGGGATTTACCCTCAAAATATTGTGATTTAAACACACTTTATCTCTTCTTCCCTAATACACCCAATCTCCCTCCATCAAGGTAAAAACATTAGATAAGTCTCAATTTGGACACATGCCACAAAATATCTAACCATTACACCTCAAAATTATAAAGGCATCAAAACCAAGGAAATTCTGAGTAACTGTTACACCTAAAAAGAGTCTGCCAATTAAATGTAGTTTCCTTGGTATGATAGCTGAAATAGAAAATAAAATTAAGTGAAAACTAAAGCAATCTAAATAAAGAATGGACTTTAGTTAATGATTATGCATCAACTCTAGTTCCTTAATTGTGACAAATGTACCATGTAATGTAAGATATTATTATTAATAAGGGTAATTAGGTGTGGGATCTGCAGGGCCTTTCTATATGGTATTAATAATTTTTCAGTAAATCTAAAACTATTCTAATTTTTTAATTAAAGTAAATATAATCTAACAAGATGTTATCTATGAGAAATTGATTTAAATACAACATAGGTATACTGAAAGTAAAAAAATGGAAAATATATCAGATAGACCATAATAAAATGAAAAACAGAAGTGAATGATCATACTATCTGATAAAGTACACTTCAGAGCATAGAAATTACTAGAGATAGAGGGGTATTGCATAACGATAAAAGGATCAATTCACTAAGGAAACAATTCTAAATGGGTAGGCAACAAACAATAGAGCCTTAAAAGAAATGAAACAAAAACTTACAGGAGAAACAGACAAATCCACAATTATAGTTGGGGACCTTAACTCACCACTATCAGCAATTGGTCTAACTACTAAACAGAAAATAATAAGATTTTCTCCACTGCCAAATTTCCGTGGTGAATCTTCATTCTTTCTCACATTGATGTTTCATAGTACCTTTCTCTGAGAAGAAAATCAAAACACTATATTTAATTTTGTACAAAACAAGCTTTTTTGGGCTTTTCCTGTCCAACCAAGCCTTCCCTCCTTTACTTAAGAAATATACGTTGAACCCCCTAAAGTTTCACTTATCTTTTCCCTGTTGCTGTGACAGTCAATTATTTTTCCCATAACTATCACAATATTCAGATATACTCTGATTATATTTCTAAGTCATCTCAATATACAAATAGATAATCTTTCTAATATTCGGTCAGAATCCCCTCAGTACCTTGTGCTCCACTTTAAAAATAATCTTATTTATACTTAAATCTGTATGCTAGATATCTTCTGTTTGCCCTTCAAATTTAAATATATTCTCTCTCTCTGACTCTCTCCTTCCAGGTTCTTATAAGCACTTCCTCCCCAGATCTCAAGGCTGGCTATTATTAATCCCCATATTACTACACAATTCCATATGTTTCCCCTATAACACACCTTTATAAAAGAAGACCTCAGTTTTTGTTTATTTCAGTTTTTATTGTGCAACAGTTTGTTATTGGCTCTCTCACTGATAAAATGAGTCACCCACATTTCCTACTTGTATTAATAAATACACCTGTTCTATCCTCTGTTTCGAGCATCAGTGTTTTCTAACTCATGATCAAACTCTCTACTGATGACTGTTTTCAAAGTCACTGAGAAAATACAAATAATAATGAGAACTTCCATATACTCCCCATGCCATATCTCCCTATCAGCACACCTGAATATGTACCCATATATGAGGCCTGACAATTAAGTTTGTGAACTTATCCTAAAAAAACTGTTACATACCTCATTGCTGAATATCATTATGGTCACCTTTGAAGTACTCCCCTTGGGAAGCTATGCTCTGATGCCAGCAGCTAGTCCGCCCTTCAAAGCAATTTTGGAACTCTTTTTTTTTTGGAATGGCCATCAGAGCTGTCATCGTATTACCCTTGATGTCCTGAATGTCATCAAAATGTCTTCCTTTCAATATTTCCTTTATATTTGGGTAAAGAAAGAAGTCACTGGGGGCCAGATCAGGTGAGTAGGGAGTGTGTTCCAATACAGTTAGTTGTTTGCTGCTAAAAACTCCCTCACAGACAGTGCCATGTGAGCTGGTGCATTGTCGTGATGCAAGAGCATGAATTGTTGGCGAAAAGTTCAGGTCAATGTCATCTAACTTTTTCATGAAGGCTTCTCAGCACTTCTAAGTAGTAAACTTGGTTAACTGTTTGTCTAGTTGGTACAAATTCATAATTAATAATTTCCCAGATATCAAAAAGGTTAACAACATTGTTTTGACTCTTGGTTTGTACTAAAGGAACTTTTTTGCTGGGGAGAATTGGCTGACTTTCATTGTGTACTTTGATGCTTTGTTTCAGAGTTGTATTGGTACACCCATGTTTCATCACCAGTGGTAACATGGCCCAAAACATTGTCTTGCCTTTCCAAAAGGTCTTGGCAAACTTCATCTCTCCTTTGCTTTTGTTCGTCGGTGAGCTCCTTTGGGACCATTTTTGCACACATCTTTCTCATGTAAAGATTTTCAGTTAAGATTTTCCTAACTGTGTTCTCTACCCATGTTTACTTGGTTTGCTATGCTTCTCATAGTCAGCCGATCTTTTTGACGCACAATTTGACAAATTTTTGCAATGTTTTCATCAGTTCTGCTCATTCCTGGCCACCCTGACCTCTCTTCATCAATGACATGTTCTCTCCCCTCAGAAAAATGTTTAATCTATTTGTATTCTACTGTTTTCTTCATGGCATTATCCCTATAAACTTGGACAAACATGTTCCTGATTTCACTTCCACTCTTGCCAAGTTTAACAAAAAATTTTATGTGTGTTCATTGTTCTAGTTCAAACTCAGACACTCATGCAACAACACACAAAAACACACAACAACAATAATGAACACCATTCAGCAAGACACCTCTACACATTGACACAAACACAGATGTGAAACACTGATATACTAAGGTGATGAAACCTTACAAAGCTGTTTGTACAGTGCTGCCAATGTAAGTGTATAGTGGCAAGTTTGTGAACTTAATTGTCAGACCCATACTCTCTGTATTTTCTTCTCACAAAAACTGCCCGATTCTATATAAAGTGAATTCCTCTACTTGTGTATCAGATCCTATTTCATCTACTATAGAATATTGTACGAAGAATTATGCTCTCCTCACCTGCATAATAGTTACTTGACCTATAAGGTTTTCTGTGAGCAAACAAGTATGTAGATGCTGAGTTAGGCCACTGATATTTCAGAATTTACATGTTATAGAACCTTAGCAAAACCAGTGTTCACAAAGTTATTACCTAAATTCTTATGATAGCCTAGAGGATATTCGTGATCTAGCCCCCTGCTATTGCTTTGCTTTACCTCCTCCTCATACTCTTCCTCCTTCTACTCCTACAGCCTTTGAAGAATCTTCTGCAATATAAATCTCCTTGATATTCCTTTATCGTGCCAGAAACCACTGGGCTCAGAGGTTTTGCATGTTTCTCTTCACTAGGAACACTTTTCCTCATATTCAAAAAACTACTAGGTGTGATAGAAAAATACAGTGAATGTGTAAATTAAAAAAAAATTATTACAATAAAAGACACATTGCCATTAATCCCCCTCAGAGTACTCCCCCTCACTTCAAACACACTTATCCCATCATTCTTGCCACTTTCTGAAGCAGTTCTGCAAGTCCTCTTTCCTGAGTGCCTTTAATTGTGCTGTCATGGCTGCCTCGATGTCCTGAATCATTTTGACTTTGGGGAGGAGCCAGAAGTCTAAGAGTGCCAGATCCAGTGAAAACGGTGGATGAGGACACACTGTAATGTTTTTATTTGACAGAAATTGCCACACCAGAAGTGGTGTGTGATATGGAGTGCTGTCATGATGGAGGATGAAATAAAGATACTCAGGAAAGAGGACTTCCAGAACTGCTTCAGAAAGTGGCAAGTATGATGGGATAAGTGTGTTCAAAGTGAGGAGTATTTTGAGGGGCATTCATGGCAATGTGTTTTTTACTATAATAATTTTTTTTCTAATTTAAGCATTCACTGTATTGTTTGATCACACCTCGTAACTTCCACAATGCCTCAGGTCTCTGCTTAAATACAAATGAATCCTTATAGATCACCTTGTATATGAATGATTCCCTCATCAATATATTCTATCTAACTTTTTAATTTTTCCCATAACACACATCACTCATCAAGTTATATATTAACTTATTTGTTTGTTTATAACCTATATACTTAGAGTATAAGTTCAGTGGAGACAAGGATTTAAATTTTTTTCCATTAATATATCCACAGAATACAGATCAGTAGCTGGCAGTATGTGATTTTCTTTAAAAACTTATTCATTGAATTAGCAATCTATTAGAAATCAATCAATCCCAGAAGAACTAATAATATTTAATCAGATTTTCTACCTTAATAAAAGATTACCTGAGTATCTCTGCTGAGGTAAAATACAAATTTTAATCAAAACTTTTGAGTTTGATTGATTGATTTTACTGTAGCTTGATTGGTGGAGAAGGAATTTTAATCACAGAAATACGAAAATAACTTCAAAATTAACACTAGACTTCCTTTTCTTAACCATCTTTATCAGAAGATCCTTTTCATCAGTGATAATGTCATCATACATGTCATCTCGTGCCCTGCCTAGGGCTCCCATCTTACCCTTAATATTTCAGGTAAAAAATTTTTTTCATTCTTTCACAATGAGCAATTTAGGTATCTCCTTGGTTATTTTGTCATGCTTCTCAGAGAAACACGTTTTGAGATTTTTTTCACCTTCTACCTCAAATATTAATCAATTTCCCTCTGAACATAACTGCTTCCTTAAAAAAAGTTCCCAGAAGTTAAGCTAATACACATTCATTCTCGCTGTCACTTTCATTCTTGTTTATCAGACTATCTGAATTATATTATGTTATTCTATTTATTTGTTTGTGTGCTTTCAATTTTTCTTTTTTTTTAAGAATATGTTGCAGATTTTTTGGGGTTTTTTTTTAAGATTTTATTGGAAAATCAGGGGAAGAGGAACAGACAAGTTGCTGTCCTTTTGTTCTTCAGTCTAGCTGTGGAGGACGTCGCTTCACTGGCCCATGTTGGTATTATCATTGCACTCTTCCCGGGTGAGGCAGATCGGTCGCCAGCTTCTGGACAACTGCTCATAGTGGCTCTTGGCAGCTCATATCAGCTGCCGGCTGCTCACACTGGCTTCCGGCCACACACATGGTAATTTATGGCAGCCCACTGCAGCAGAGGCTGCAACCTATGCCACCGGCAACTCACAGCAGCCCAGCTCCAGGTCGAGCTGTTGTTCACCATCTTAGCTGTGGAGGGCAGTGTCATTGGCCCTAATGTGGGATCTGAACCAGGGCCTTGCTGCTCAGAGCTGGCGTCCCAAGCCAGTTCTTAACCAACGCGCCACTCGCCGGCCCTATTTTTCTTTTTATCTATCTATCCATGTGTCTGTTTCTCTGTATGTCTGTTATTTGTAGCTTTCTATGTCTGTCAGTCTATTAGTCTATCTGCCTATTTTTCTGTCTGACTTGCATCTATCTCTGTCAGTCTGCCTATCTATATACCTGCCTCTTATGTATACGAAAGGTCTGATAATTACATTCATGAACTTTACACCGTGTAAGTACACGGTGGAAAATTTGTGAACTTAAATGTTGGACTGACATAGTGCTCAGATAGATAGATAGATGATAGCTAGCTAGATAGATAGATGATAGACAGATACAAAAATAGATAGTTATATACATAGACACAAACATATATGTGTTATCTATCATCTATCTATCTATCATCTATCTATCATCTATCATCTATCGTCTATCTTGTCTATTTGTCAATTATCTATCTGTATGCTCATTTTCATATCTGTTTATTTCTCTGGCTCTCTATATGATTATCTTTCTATCTGATTATCTAGCTATAGGTAAAACCACTAAGTCAATATGTATGTAAATATATCATGTTAAAACTAGTTTCATTATACTGATTTGCATAAATTTAACAAAATATCCTTAACTGCTCCATTTGTCATAAACATTTAAGTTGTTTTAGAATATCTAAAATAATGTGGCATTGGATATCTTAGAATTCCACTCTGATGAATAAATCTTATGAAAGTATATAAATTCACAAACATAATTTTTGATGCAGTAGAATGTGCTTCCTGTTAAATATATAAATGATTCAAATTACAAAGCATAAATCACTCTCTCAGTAATCCCATCCCTGTGAAATTACCAATTCAAAGTTTTTCCACATTTTGATTCTTTGAAACAGGACATTATTGTCAGAGAAGTTTCACTGAGATTAAATGCTATAAGTTACTTGAGGGAAGCAATATTTTATATAATTAAACATTGCATATATGGATAATTATTCACTAACGGTCAACAATGATAACAAGAAAAATTCAATTTCTAGGTGGAGGAAAATAGGCATAAGTCAAGCAAAATGCTGAAGTCAAAACAATTTTGATATTTTTTGAAACATTAACATTAAATATTTCCCAATATTTTTACTTTGTTGAAAGCTAACCTTTAAACATCTCAATATTATGTCATTGGAAAATTCACAGAAAATGTAATGCTAATTTTTTCATATTTTCATAGCTAAAATAATTATGAGCTTGATGCCAATTCAATTAGACAAATTAATAACATATTAAATCACCCAACTAGAAGTAGTTGATTAAAGAATGAATGTCATATTCTAGGAAGACTATTAGTTATATATAAAGGGTCTCTTGTCTTCCCTAACCTATTTAATCATTCTAAATTAATGACCTGAATAAGAACATATTTGATATGCTCATAAAATGAGTTAATGATGAGAACTGATGACAAAATCACAATAAAATTTAGATCTGCAAACCGGAAGAAATTTATAAGGTTTAATTTAATAGCAGTGCATGTAAATACTTGAATATTCATTCTCAAATGCAACTGCAAAATTTTCAAGGGAGATAAGTCTGAAAAAAGATCAACTTTGAAAATAATACATTTAACAACTTATCAATTCATTCTATATTTATTGTGTACCTATTATGTACTAAACATTGATGGAACAATAGCCTAATATGGTTACTAGAATGGGAATTCTGGATTAATTCATAAACAAATTGTTCATAATTAATGGTACATAGATGAGATAACCTGTTCCAAGTAAATTTTCAAAATTTCTCTAATACATTGTAATATCATCTCAAGTTTTACATACATTCAAGACATTAAAAAATAAAAGTTCCCTTCTTAAATCCAAGGAACCTACAAAGGTATTGACTGAGGAATTCCAGGGATTTGAACCCTGTTGTTTGAATTATTATTAACAGAATTAAGAGTGTTTAGTCTGGAGAAATATAGAGTTGTAGTATAGGGAAATTCTACCTTAAATTTTAATTTTCAATATCAGTAAGAAAATATGGACACACTTGTTCTTAAGAAGATAATGGGTCAACATAAAGATTTTGGTAAGTTGTGAAAATATTGGTCTCATTTAAAAACTGACTGAATCATTTTTTTCCCTTAAAAACTAAATTGGCTTCCATTTGTAAAATCTAAGTAACTTTTTGTTTTGTTTTGTTTTGTTTTGTTTTGTTTTGTTTGCTTCTAATGAAATGTAATCTAAATTTCTCTATTTGAAAGTTAAGGGACAAAATGTCAAATTCCAACTTGTTCAAGATCTTAATCAGAATATAGTAAGAATGTTAAACATGAATGGTTATTGATTCGAATACAAACAATACGCTGTCTTAAATTTATCAAATAAAAAGATGAGTTAATGCCAACATTAGTCTTTTTTCCAGAAGTATATGATGGATTGGATTACATTAAAAGACCCCTCCTTCTTCTGAGGGCAACAAAAAAGTTGGATTAACATACGTTTTTAATTTTATTAGGTATGTTGGTCAGTCACATATCACTGGAATTTTCTGATAACCCACCAATGGGTTTTTCCTTGCTAATACCTAAATCATCTCTATCAAAATACTTAGGCTGAATTGCAATTCTGTGTTTACTCATTTCTCTGAGCTGATTCAAGGTAGAGACTGTAATTCATTATCAATTCTACAGTGTTTACAACAGCAGCATATTTTAAATGCTTAATAAATGATTTTGAATGAGAAATAATACTTCTGTCCTTTTGTTATTTTTATAGCATCCTTAAACATTGTTGCCTATATTAAAACTGTGCAAATTATTTTAAAATTTTTCAGTGTAAATGTAAAGTTATTTTAAAATACAAATTATTATTTGGAGCTCTTTTAATCCATGGCATTGCTACACTTAAATTTTAAAAGTAATGCTATGGATGATGAACTAGGCATCAAGATGATTTCTCTTAATAACTCTGTAAGCTTTATTAGATATCCAATTTGACATTATTCCATGGGATATTTCTGTCTTTAATATATTTAGACTAAAATAAGATTTATATGTACAGTTGTGGGTGAAAACAATTACTCTCTTTTTCAAATAACTTTGAGAAAATAAGAGTAGAGAGCTTTTATTTACTTATTTATTTATTTTATTTTAATTTTTTTCTATGGAGGGGAGCACAAAAAAAACCCCATGATGTTCTAACCATGCTAAATCTCATAGATACATATATATCTATGGGATATTTTGATTTTGAGTCTGATGGGCTTCCCTTCACAGATGCTTATTCTTAGTCACTAGAATACAGGAGTAATCAAGATGTTATCAGAGAGGTAAAGGTAAATTTAGTATGTAAATATTGAGGGTCTTTAATCAATTTTGGACCAAAAAATACTGAAAATGTGAAATAAAGGGTCACACTTAATGTGTATTACATTCCATCAAAAATAAGTAAAGATCTAAAAAGTGCTCACATTATTCTCATTAAGCAAATATTTCGATATCAGATATTACTATGAAAGATTATTTACTTTTAAATAAATGGTTTGATTTTAATTTTTTATTAATGGTCCTAATAGAAAGCCTAGCTATTTAATAAAGACAGAATCTTGGGACAAAAATAGAAATTTAGAAAAATGAGGGATAATAATTAATACATAATTAATACTTAAACATAACTATTGATTAAAGCTATTTCCAGCAAGGTAATATAGAAACTATAAAACATTTGTACTAAAAAGTATGTTTATTAACCAAGTGAATCAGTGGCAGCTCACAATTCTTGGGCAATTTTTTATCTTTAAGGGTTATAAGAATTCAATTCAAAAGATATAATTTTAATTGAAACTAAAATGTATTTATATGCATATAAGTAAGAACAGAAATAAATCAGATTGTAAGTTTTGCCAAAATTAAGTTCATATATACATGAACTTCTAACATATATATTAGAATCAAACTAAACTGTAAACCATAATTACTAATATATATCACAGATATTGTCTTAGTTCTTTTTGAAACACAGAAACATATTAAGTGTCAGGAAATGTTGACTTTTATTTATGGTTTTATAATATAAATTACAATGTACTGCAATTAGAATTATTGCTATTTTTTCAGAAATATTAATTTGAGACAAATGGTTTTCTTCAGTCATGACTAAGAATAATTTTATTGCATGTATAATGAGCATATTTTAACTCATTTGCATATGAACAAACCATTTAAATAACTGATAACATTTAAATAACTTTGATTTTTAAAATTTCCTTCAAGTTAATAACAGTATAAAAAAACACGATATAAAATCAATTCAAGGAAAATAAAATAAATGTGTATATTTCTGAATGTAGTTTTCACTGTCATAGAATTTACCTTTTATTGTATCCCAGTGGCTCACATATGAAATATCTACATATCATATTTTCACTTATTATAAAAAATAAACACAATTTTATTATTAGGATGGTATAAACATATAATGCATATGCCAGTTTGGTAGTGTGTATCATGGTTCATCATTAAATTCCATTTCATCATAAAAAAATTTGAATATTTCTGAGTAAAGCAAATTATAAAACAAATCAGTACTTGCTGCAGATCAGGTAGTTTTGAAGAATTTTGAGGTCCAATTCTGTGAAAATTTATCTTTCTTTTAAAGATTTATTATGCTTGGAAATACCTGAATAATTTTAGAAAAAAAAACACATTTATTGCTGAATGATGATTGAAACCATAAAATACTTGCAGCCTAAAAATATCAAAGAAATAATATGGTAAACATTATGAGACTCAATAGATAAAATTTTCAAGGAATACAAATGTAAATGAAAGGATGACATGTAGAGTGGGAAAATTAGGTTTGTTTTCTTATTTTGGGTATATCAAAGATTCATTTCAAATGCAAAGGACAATGTCTAGTTTGGATATTTCTTGCAGAAAAAGAAGTAAAGTACTGGGACTAGTAAAGTCTTGCAATCTGTGACATTCATCCAAAGAGAATAAAAACTGTGAGGAGTGTGTGTGTGTGTGTGTGTGTGTGTGTGTGTGTGTGTGTGTGTGTGCAACAATCCCATATTTTTGTTGTAAGGTATCCATGTCTAATCATCAGAACTAACATCTGCAAGATATTCCATAGATGCCAAGCAGACCATTGTCAAAAGTCAGTAATCAGAGGACATCTGATGTGATTATATAGTACAGACAATATTTCATCCACAACAATACATAATAGATGGTATTTAGGCATTGGGGTCCATTTCCACACAGCTCTCTGCTGCTAGGACATCAGAATACAGACGCCTAGATCTATCCTATTAGCTCCATGGACATGGTTCTTCCCAGGTCCGATGTCCTCATATAATGCTCCATAAATATTTTCTATTATCCTCCCCTTTATCATTCTATGGAATAGCTTATCATAAACTCTGTTGTCCTTACTTTCTTTTTTAGTTTCAAGTAATTTCTTTTTCAAGATAAAAGCAAGAATATTTTAAAATAAGGGTTTGTTTTGGATGTGACCTCAAGAGCTTTGTTCAGTCATAAAGCTGAACATTAAACTGACTTTTTTTTTTTTAGCATTTTGACTCTAAAAATCACATTTCTCCACAGATAAAGTAGATGTTTCTAAGTAGTTATAGGGTTACATACAAGAAAATTACCAAAAGTAAAGCAAAAACAATTAACATTTCAAGATATTACACTACAATGTATTTGAATTTTATGAGGTGCACAACTAAGAAGAGCAGAATAAGGAAAACCAGCCATAATTTATTGTACAAATTAACTGCTGACTACATTTGATTCTCTGGGTTGCTTTGATATTCAAAAAGATTGATCAGAAAATAATATGTCAATTATGCATGTCAGCACTGAATTCTTATATAATGACATCCACAAACACTAAATCAGAGATGGTGATAGCATCTAACAGGATAGTAGATGATATCTACGATTCTTTACCCACCATAAAAATTCTATAACATGTTTAGAGGAAATAATTCATATCAACTCTTAAAATTCACCTAATTAGATAAATATGTGATGAATAAGATTAATCTTGATGGGACTTTAATGAACTTTTAAAATACATATATAACAAATACATATAAACATGATACTAACCATTTTTTAAAGGAATTCAATCCTTGAGTTTCAAGAGAAAATGCTATAGAAGCACAGTAATTTGTTGCAAAATATAGTTTCTTGTTTTAAAGCATGATTTGACAGAATAATTTTCTAAATGATTTTGTGTTTTCACTATGATATGAATACCCTTCAGTACAGTGTGGTCTCTTAGTTTTAGATTAAATATAAACAAAAATTGTATACAACTAAAATAAAATTTGCCATGTTTGACTTTATATTGTTTTTCACTTTCAGTAACAAGCACAATCAAGAAATATGGTAAAGTGTAAAATAAAAAATGTTATAAAATATTGATTTCTTAAAATAAAGTTAACTAAGATGTACCAGAAATTCATATATTTCTTTGCCTGACACTTTTTAAAGTGTTAATTTTGTAATACTTTCAACTCTGATGAGTATACAAGTTGATTTTCAAATATATTTTACAGTTAAATTCAGTTAACCCGCTTGAGGAGTGTACTGGAATGCTGAGCTATCTGTACTCCCGTGTTCACTGAAGTATTATCCATAATAGCCTAGATACAGAAACAACCCAAGTGTCTATCAACAGATGAACGGGCTAAAGAAAATGAGGTATATACATAAAATGGAATATTATTCATCCTTAAAGAAGGAAATTCTGCGATTTGGAATAACATGGATGAACTTGGGGAACATTATGCTAAGTAAAATAAGCCAGTCAGAAAAAGACAAATATTGCATGATTCCATTTATATAAATTATCTAAAATAATCAAACTCATAGAAACAAAGAATACAATAATGGTGACCAGCGGCTGAGGGAACTGGAGAGATGTTATTCAAAGGATCTAGAGTTTTGATTATGCAAATAAGTCCTAGAGATCTGCTCCGCCACATAGGGCTTATAGTTAACCCTATGGTATTGTGCACTTCACAATTTATTAAGAAGGTAACGATTGTGTTAAGTGTTCTCAACACACACACACATATATGCACACACACACACACACACACACACACACACTGCAAAATAAAAAAACGAAGGGACGTAGGAAAACTTTGGAAGGTGTTGGATATGTCTACTACCTTGATTGTGGAGATGGGATCATGGATGCTTGCATATGCCCAAGCTCATCAAATTGCATATACTAAATATGTGCAGTTCTTTGTGTATCTAGTATGCCTCAATAAAGCTGCTTTAAAAATGTAGTTAACCACCAAGTTTCTGAATTATCCATAAAGCTTTGGATTTTAAAATCTGTTATTAACCCATGACAAAATTTGATAATTTCTACAGAGTTCAAATTTTTAGCCAGATCTGCTAAGTCTCCAAAATCCATTTATATCTCTATATTAAAAGCAATGCATGCTAAACTACCTGCTCAGGCACATTTGAAAAGTTTATGCTTTTTCTTTAATCTTCATTGTGATTTACTGAATCACATTGGAGCCTCATTATAACTGATTTATACAATCTTTTAGCTGACTTATCTTATAAGGTTATTTCTCCATTTTATATATGCTGCATGAGAGAGGGACTAGAACTTCAACTGGGATAAGATCTTGGAGCTGTGACTCCCATGCCAGGGGTGATTTTATTACTTCATGCTGTCGCTGTTAGCAGAGGCCATAGCAGTAAATTTGAAAGCTATTTCAAATTTTAGACATCATAAATGGGATGTTACTTTAAGTATTATGTAAAACCAATAACACATAGGTTATTTGTGGCATATAAGTATTTTAAAATTCCAATATTTCAATTTTCAAACTAGTGTATTAAGATCAGATGAGATATTATTTATCTGTGAGATGCCAATTTTCAAAAAACTGTGTCTTAAGCAAGTACAGCCCTGACAACTACTCAAAGAATAAAACCAGTATCTGTGTTCTTCCTGAATCTTTCTTAGTCATTAACATTTTTTTCTCATGGTCTCAAGGTAGCTATTTCAATTCCAGTCATTGCAACCAAGTCTCAAGTTGGAAAAGAGGTAAAGAGAGAAAGATAAAGAGCTAAATACAATAGGTCTCTTCTTAGAACAGAGATAGATGATAGATAGATAGATAGATAGATAGATGAGAATAGATAATAGATAGATAAATAGATGATAGAGATAGATGCATATGCATATGCATGCACACATTCTTACATATATACATACAAAATACACACATATGTATGCATATATGTATATACATTTGAGTATGTGTCATCAGGGACTTCTGCAAATATTTATTTGGCCAGAATTGTGTCATATGTTGCACCAATAGTAGCTAGGAATAAAGGAAAATAATTTTATTTGGGAAAAAAATTTGGTTTCTTTTAGTGAGGAAAAAGCAGGAAATAAATATGGGTATGAAACATGTAATAACTACCAAATGTTACAAAATGCAGATATACATTTTTCATATACAAATACTATAATATAAATAGTGGATATCCTGAAAAATAATATTGTCAATATGTAGTTTCTCTTGCAATTGAACATAATTTGCCTTATTATATTTAAGCATTGTTTTAGAGATCTAATTACAGCTTAACGTATTTTAAGGAATAGCTGTTCTACATTATACATCAGGAGGAAAAACACAGAATATATCTCTTACACCCACCTTTAGAAACCCTGAACAAGTTTCAGGGACTGTGTAGCCCACTAGGAAAAGTGACAGGATTCAGAGAACTCTGAAATATTATAGGTGCTGCTATAGAAAGGCTTTTGCTAAGGACAGCAAATTGCCTTTGATTTCTTCCTTTATCTTCCACTTGAGTTTATAGCTAAATCCTGTCTATTTTACTTTCACAATGCTGCCTGAATTCGTGTCTGTTTTCTCTTCCTATTACTGATGCCCTAGTTTCTTTCTCCATTTCCAACAAGGCAGGTCTTTTATAAACCTATGAACTCAAGTACATCAATAAATGTGCAATAATAAAAGCCTCAGGACTCAGTTGCTTGGTATCTTTACCTCAGGATTTCCTGGAGTTTTTAAATATACTAACGATCTTTGAGAATTTCTGAGAGAAGGGTTAGGGTTTCTCAAATCTATGCTGTCCTATATCACAGAACACAAAATATCCCTCATTAACAGCATCTTAAGAAAACAAAACAAACACAATAACACTGAGTTAAATGATAGAAATAATCTTCCAACATTATTTTCTCGATTTTCCCTTTTCTTTTCTATCCATCTAACACACTGATAATTAAATCGTGTTTGTTTTTTTTTTTGGTCATATATTTTGCATATTTTTCTAAAATTTTCAGTAGCCTGTTTTTATGTTCAGAATAAGGTACTCAAGGTAATGCAATGTGGCCTCAATCTATATTTCCAGCTCTGCCCTTGGTCAGTCCTCATCTTCCTCTAATGGAACACTGAAAAAAACCAAACTGCCCACTGACCCTGAATATGGCATGCTCTCTCACACTTCTGTGCTTTGTCAGCCGCTTTGATTAGATAAGGTATTATTTTTTTTTGGACCAACTAATCTCTATGTCAAAGACATTTAAGACAAAATAAAAATAGCTTTTTCTTTAATTATAAAATTCCTAAAGCATCTCTTTTCTTTGTGCTAACATAGCATATTGTTTCCACCATAAATATAAATGATCATATTTCAACTTGAGTTTGGTTACATGTACATACATTTTCATGTCTGAATTACAAAATCTCAAGTGTAGGAGCCATGTCTTACTCAGTTGTGTATTCTTGCTCTCCACAGAGCATACTAGTAATACCTAACAGAAATACTCGTATGTATTTTGAATCTATGAAATTCAATTCAGGGTCATTAGTGTGACACCTCCTGCTTTCTTCCACTCCACAATTAAAAGCAATATAAAGGCATTAGCAATGTATTTTCCCTCCTTCCCGTGCTGAAAGCAGGACGGCTCCTTCACAACCAGTAGAAAGAAGGAAATTGTCTTTACTGTGTTGGAATCTGGGTTCTGAAGGATTCTGATTTACACAGTTCATGTTATATTTTACAACCATAATAACTTTATACTCTAAAAAATAATTTCAGATATGCAGTGTAATGTGATGAAAAAAATTTTCCACCGAAAATTAACTACTTGCATATATATATATATATATATATATATATATATATATTTTTTTTTCCCCATGTTCTCTGGTTAACACATGAAAATGCTTCCTTTTTAAAGTTTAATAAATTTATTGGGGTGACATTGGTTAACAAAATTATGTAGGATTTTTAATTTAAAATGTAGCTAATATACAATATTATATTAGTTTCAGGTGTACACCATAGTTATTCAACATTTATATACCCAAAGAGGTGATCACCATGATAAGTCCAGTAACCATCTGACACCGTTCCATGCTATCACAATATTATTGACTATACTCCCCATGCTGTATATTACATCCCCATGACTTATTTATTTAATATTTGGAAATTTGAACATCTTATTACCCTTCACCTTTTCCCCCCTTTTTTTTCATTTTTCAATTACAGTTGACATTATTATAGTCGACATATTATTTTATATTAAGTTTGTGTGTACAGCATAGTGGTTAGACATTTATATAATTTAAGAAGCAATCCCCCTGACTAGTTGAGTATCCACCTGGCACTATACATATTTATTACCATATCATTGACTATATTCACTATGTTTTACTTTATATCCCCATGACTATTTTGTAACTACCAATTTGTACTTTTTAATTTCTTCCCCCTTTTCACCCACTTCCCCCAACCTCTGTCCCATGTGGCAACCATCAAAATGTTTTCTGTATCTACATGTCTGTTTCTATTTTGTTCATTTATTTGTTATTTAGATTCCACACATAAATGAAATCACATTGCATACGTCTTTCTCTGTCTGACATGCTCCACTCAGCACAATACCCTCCAGGCCCATGGGCAAGAACCCATTCCCATTCATGACCGAGTAATATTCTATTGTATATATATCCACCTCCTCTTTATCCATTCATTCATCAACAGACACCAAGGCTGACTCCACATCTTGGCCGTTGTAAACAATGCTTGTAAAGACATGGATGCACATGTTCCCTAGAAGTATCATTTTGGATTTCTTCAGATAAATACCCAGAAGTGGGATCACTAGGCCCTTCTTCATCTCTGTTATAACCTTTGTTTTAAAGTCTATTTTGTCTGAGATGAGTGTTACTATGCCAGCTGTTTAGTTTGTTTCCATTTTCATGAAATACATTTTTCATCCTTTTATTTTCAGCTTGTGTGCGTCTTTCAATCTGAAGTGAGTCTCTTATAGGAAGCATATGTAAGGGTTTTTCTTTCTTATCCATTCAGCTATTCTCAGACTTTTGATTGGAGAATTTAATCCATTTACATTGAAAGTAATTGTTGATAGATATGTAGCTATTGCCATTTTATTATGCATAATTTTGATCTTTTTTTTTCTTTCCATCTTAAAGAAGTCCCTGTAACATTTCTTGTAATACTGGTTTGATGGTGATGAACTCCTTTAGCTTTTTCTGGTCTGGAAAGGTCTTTTTCTGTCCTTCAATTTAAATGATAACCTTGCTGGGTAGAGTAATCTTGCTGCATAAACTAGCAAGTATTTCCTTGCTTTTCATCACTTTAAATATTTCACACCAATCCCTTCTGGACTGCAAAATTTCTGTTGAGAAATCAACTGACAATCTTATGGGGGCTCCCTTATAAGTTACTAGTTGCCTTTCTCTTGCTGCTTTTAGGATTCTCTCTTTGTCTTTAACCTTTGCCATTTTAATTATGATGTGTGTTGGTGTGGGCCTGTTTGGATTCATCTTGTTTGGGACTCTGTGCTTCCTGGACTTGTATGTCTATTTCCTAACCAGGTTAGGAAAGTTTTCAGTCATTATTTCTTTAAATTCTCAATCCCTTGCTTTCTCTCTTCTCCTTCTAGACCCCTATGGTGCAAAGTTGTGACTCTTGATGTTGTCCCAGAGGTCCCTTAAACTATCCTCATTTTTTTTTCTATGTTTTTGTTTTTTCTGCTATTCTGGGAGTTTTCTGATACCTTGTCTTCCAAATTGCTGATTCAATACCCTGCTTCATCTAGTCTGCTGGTGATTCCTTCTAGTGCATTCTTCATTTCAGCTATTGTATTCTCACTCTGAATGATTCCTTTTTATGGTTCCTATGCCTTTTTTATGCTTGCTATTTCATTGTTGAAGTTCTCACTAAGTTTCTTGAGTGACATTATTACCACTGTTTTGAACTTTGTATCCAGTAGGTTGCTGGCCTCTGTTTTGTTTAGTTCTTTTACTGGATTTTTATCATGTTCTTTCATTTGGGATGTATTTCTTTGTTTCTTCATTTTGGCTGCCTCTCTGTTTATTTCTATGTATTAGGTAGATCTTCTATGTCACCCAATCTTGGCTGGTGGCCTTATGTAAGGTTCCCTGTGGGGCCCTGACACAGTCTCCCTGGTCACCTGCACCTGGTGCTCCAGCAGTGTTCCTTATATGGATTGTCTGTGATGTCCTGTTATAGTTGAGCCCTGATTGCTTTTGGCACATCAGTCGGTGGGATTGACCCTCAGGTTGACTGGTTATGGAGTTTGTCCACATCCACGGCTTATGGGCTGCTGTGCTGGTGCTTACCTCATGGAGTACTATTTGTCCCAGTGAGCTCTGGTACCTGTGGAGAGTGCCATTTGTCTGTTTTGCTTGTGGGGCTCATTGGGTGGTGCTTTGCTGTGGTTGAAGTCAACCTCCAAGTTGACCTATTGGGAAAGGATCTGGTGCAGGCCAAGTTCAGCCACTGCCTGTGACCAGCCAGGACCTACCTGGTAGGAGCTACAAAGTGATCTGTTGTTGGCCACTGTCTGTATTGGACCTGGAGGCATGTGAGAGAGGCCAAACTGCAAACTGAGGACAGTTACCCCTAGTACTGTGTCTGGGGCAGCTCTGCAAAAAGCCAGAGTACTCCAAAGCCTGCTGCCATCTGCTGGCTTCTGTAAGATTCAGCCCCTGATAAGGCCTTGTGGGGTATACCAGTTGAGGCTTGATCTCAGGGAGTTACTAGGATGGAGTTAGCAGAGCTCACCAGACCAATTCAGATTCAGATTTGGCCATGGGTGTGGTGGCAGGGGCGGACTTAACACTGGAAAGATGGTGCTCGCCTGCTGGCTGCATGGGAGAAGGACCCCACCCAGGGAAAATGGCAACTATCCCTCCAGTCCTCACCTCAGAGCCACACAACTCAGTCTTTCCCTGTATGTATTCATCAATCCCCAAGTTGCTGTCCCTCTGCCAGAGTCCAGGGTGAGTGTCTGCGAGGGAATAAGTCTGTGTGCAGGCCCTTGTAGGGGACATCTGGGTTTCCCGCAGCCTTATGTCTCACCTCGATTGTGAGAATTCCCACTGGTTTTCAGAGCCAGATCCTGTGGAGTCTCCTCTTCCTGACACCAGTATTCTGAGCTGGAGAGCCTGGTCTGGGACTGGAGTCCTTCTCTCCTTCAGGGGGACCTCCATGCCTGAGACATCCCTCCTAATTCTCATCTGCCACACAAAGGTTTGGGGGCTGGCCTTTTCACATCTCTGCCTTCCTACTAGTCTCAACGTGGTTTCTTCTTTGTATCCTTAGTTATAAAACTTCTGTTCAGCTATACTTTAGATGTTCCTCCAGGTTCATTGTTCTATAATTCAGTTGTAATTTTGATGTGTTCATGGGAGAAGGCACAAGAAGCATTTATCTACTCTGCCATCTTGGATCTCAAGCAGATGTATTTATCAAAATTACATAGGTTTCAAGTGTACAGTTCTATAATACATCATCTGTATATTGCATTGTGTGTTTGGTACCCAAAGTCAAATCTCCTTCTGGCACCATATATTTGCCAATACATTATTAAAAAGTAAGTTTAAATGACTCACCCAAGGGTATATATTAGAATAGAGATTAAACAAAATTAAAATCTAGTTGTTTTGATTCCAAAATAAAAGCTCTTTCCTTTCAAATTAGCCTCACAAGAATTTTCTCAATGTATTTTATTTTACATATACCTCATCATATTTTTAGAAGTTTGCAAAGAAAAAAAAGCAAGCTGACATTCTTATCTTATTAAATTAAAATTACCTTTCTAATTTCTCCCAAATTCAAGGCTCACCTCCAACATCATTAGAGCATGTAGACTCAAGTATTTAAATTTATTTTGAGGTAACTAGGTCTCTTTCACATATTACATTGTAAACACATTTAAAAATAATAAATCTCAGAAATGTCCACAATATTTACAAATATTGTGCAAACTAAGAGAAAGACAAAAAGAAGTTGTTTTATTTTTTCTAATTAATTACTTTAAAACATAATGGTGCATTTCACATTATTTGTTGGGTTTTTATGTATCTGACCCAGTGTTACTATATGAATGATTTGTATTGAGCAGATTAATTTATTTCAGAAATGTGTTCCAGTATTGCTCTGAAAAAAGTCACAGAGATATGCCATGTAGCATTACTAGAAGAGTTTGTTTTTACATATGTTCAAGAAGTTATCAAAGAAATGTTTATATAGAAAGGCTTATCACATTAAAAAAACAACTCTGTATTTCAATTCAATCAGGTCAGGCTATGTTGGTTTTAGAATACTAAGTGGTAGAAATGAAGGATTCCATTTTACATTAACACATGTTGCCTAATTGAAGGTATGTATACAATTCTGATGCCTTATATGAGGAAAGCTCCTTCAGGAATCTGTATTTTACCAAACACCCCTAGATAACATTTATTATTACTGAAGTCTCAGTATATATATATATATATATATATATATATATATATACACACATATATACTTATATACGGATATATATACTTATATATTAATGTTAAAAATTTAACAAATTTCTTATAATCACCAGCTGTACAGTTAGGTGTGTCTTGTTTTTATTTATATTGGAGTCCTTGACTGCAGGAGAACACGTACATAATTTCCCTTCATCATTTGTGAGATGCCACAGCTTGGAAGAACCAAGGTTTCCCAAGATTTATACATTGTAGTCCTGCAGCCAATATCTCTGAACATCTGTCTTCCTTGGGTTAACTCTAATTCCATTGAACCAAGCATGCCTAACAGCCTTCCTGAGTTAGGACCGTCTCTCCCCCATCTCTGTCTTCTAGCATATTGTTGAGTGCATTGTGCTCATTTTTTTTTAATTCTAATAATCAGTCTAGACTGATTACCATAATTTATCTTTCTTCCAGAATAGCCTCCCTGTTAGGAAGGCTATCCCAGTTAATAAGTATTTTTCCTCAGTGAATTTTCACAGGCAGAAGCATATTTAGCTTGTTCTGTGTGGCCTAGGCCAGTGCTGATCACTTTAAGTGTTTTGGCCAGTGTTGATTTATGAACCATACATGTTGGTTCCACTATGTACTAATTTTCTGTGTTTAATTTGGCTATCTATTTTGAATCAAACATAAATTGAGTATCCCAACAGAAAGTCATGGGAGTGTAAATAAATTTTAAATGCACTTTACCTTGAATGTGCCAAAGAGTTTTCTATGCTACTCTCAGTAAATGTCTGTGGTTAACTACAGGCATGAGGCCTGCCTTGTTACTCTTAGGCACATTTTAGTTTTGATTTACCAAACAGTTTTGCATCTTGGCCTTTGCTTTTGATCTACAAAAATAAGGCCTGTGGGTATTATAGCACATTATTCTGAGATGGTGAGAGCATAAGTATAACAATCTTCACTCATCATAACCAGACACTTTTCTCAAATAGTTATCACCATGTTAATAGCTGCGTAGTAATTAATAGCTCTAATATTGAATAAATCCTGTTGTGATTATTCTGGTGGCAAAAACTCTTTCATGCGCCTCCCAGGAGATACTGTGATAATAGATATAACCTGTAAAATTAGAGTCAAAGAGTATTGCCATATTAAAAATCATTCCAAATGTTTATTCAAAATGCATTTTTCAGTTATTCAAACTGCCTCACATAGATCAGGTTGGCTTATCTATTTCTAAGGTGTTCTGAATTCTAATTTATTTTCTCACTTTTCAGTAATGGTGAAGTTTTTAGAAAGCAAATAGCTTTATTTTTCTAGGCATCTGAGAATGTAGCTACGAGACAATATTATTTTCATGCTCTGAAACTATAACAAAGCATCACAGTAAAACTAACTTTACCTTTTTCCGCTTACTTTCATTTATCATTAAGTTTTATCCATACCTTCCACCACCCCTTCCCTCTCTTTTCTGGAAGTTAAACCATCCAGTTCAACAAGAGCACTTACCAATAAGCAGTAGCAGTATGAACCTGACCAATGTCCTATTCCAGTTGTAGATAAATACAATCTTATAGATTTGTCTCATCCTCTAGTCCACTAGGTTTCAAGATTCTGAAATGTTGAATCTTGCCTTAGTCAGGAGAGGAGAAGGAACAACTCATTTCATCATTCATTCCTTTAGGAATTCAGACAATTATATTTTGAACTACTGACATAGTGTAACTTTTTGCAAATGATCCTTCTGAAGCTTGTGAATCAGGTCCAGGTACCATAGCATCAGTTGGAGAAAAAGAAAAACATATGATAAAACAACTTAATAACTATGAAAGAAGTTAATGCAAGTTCCAATGTTATCCCCACCTCATAATCTTTATCTTCTTCACAATATCTCAATAATCTATGTGATATATTAATGCTTAAATCACAAAGATTGGAGATATTTCAAATATCCATTCCAATTTTCAATTAAACCACATTGTGGATGGTTAGGCTATAAGTGCACTATACGTGATGCTTCTTAACACACCAGGGCACTGCAACTTCAGTAAAATAGGTTTTTAAAGTACATGATATATAAGAAGGAAGTTCAAATTGAAATAACATTTTGTCCTGATCCTCTTGGAACTTGAAAAAACAATCCAGATTACATGTCTATCCCAATTAAAATCCATGCATATCCATCATTGCCATGGAAAATAGCTAATATAGTCCATTTGTTGGTTATGGCCCTATCTAGACCCTCTTTCTATAAAGCCCATAGATTTTGTTGGGAAAACCCCCCAAACATTTTCATTATAATTTTAGCCTTAGTGAATAAGTGGAATATGACTTTTTCTCATGAATTATTGCATTACTTGAATTTCCTTTGACTTCTCATCTGTTTATTTTTATTTATTTATTTTTATTGTGAAATAAACATTTTTTTAAATTAGTTTCAGTTGTACAACACAGTGCAATAGTTATACTTTTTACCCCTCAAAGTGACAACCTCCCTCCCCCAATCCACCGCCCCACTCCCTCCCCCCAATATCATACACATCTATTACAATTCCCTGGATTCTACTCCCACAGAATACTCCACATCTCATGACTATATATATATATATATATATATATATTCACTTATAGTTGACATACAATATTTATCCATCAGCTTCAGGTGTACAGTGCAGTGATCAAGCCTCTACACCATCCATGAAGTGGTCTCCCTAACAAGACATGTGACCACCTGACACCCTACAAAATATTTACATTATTAATTATATTCCTTGAACTATCTTTCATATGTGGCAATATTGTAGTTACCTATTTATGCTGTCTAATCCCTTCCCCTTCTCCCTCATCCCCACCCCCTCCCAACTAGCAACCATCAGTTTTTCCTCTATTATCTCTGAAACTATTTCTGTTTACTTTGCTCGTTCATTCAGTTTTTTAGATTCCACACATAAGTGAGATCATATGGTATTTGTCTTTCTCTGACTGACTTATTTCACTTAACATAATAGTTTTTAGGTTCATTCATATCATCCCAAATGGTACGATTTCATTCTTCTTTATAGTGGAGTAATACTCCATTGTATAAATGTACCAGAGTTTCTTAATCCAGTTTTCTACCGATGGGCATTTTGATTGTTTCCAAGTCTAGGCTATTGTAAATAGTGCTGCAATAAACATAGGGGTGCATATATTTTTTCAAACTAGCATCTTGGGTTTCTCTGGATAGATACCCAAGAGTGGAATTCCTGGGTCATAAGGTAGTTCCATTTCCAGTTTTTTGAGATACATCCATACTGATTTCCATAATGGATGCACCAATCTGCAGTCTCACCAACAGTGCACGAGGGTTCCCTTTTCTCCACAGCCTCGCCAACATTTGTTGTTTGTTGATTTATGGATGATAGCCATTCTAACCAGAGTAAGGAGGTATCTCATTGTGGTTTTTATTTGCATTTCTCTAATGATTAGTGAGGTTGAACATTTTTTCATATGCCTGTTGGCCATATGTATGTCCTCTTTAGAAATGCCTTTTCATATCCTCTGCTCATTTTTTAATTGGGTTGTTTATTTTTTTGGTGTTGAGTTGAATGAGTGTTTTATACATTTTGGATATTAACTCCTTATCAGATACATTATTGGTAAATATCTTCTCCTATTCAGTAGGCTGCCTTTTTGTTTTATTGATGGTTTTCTTTCCTGTGAAAAAACTTTTAAGTTTGATGTAATCCCATATGTTTATTTTTTCTTCTATTTCCCTTGCCTGAGGGGATATATCAATAAAAATATTACTGATGGTAATGTCTGCAAATTTACTCCCTATGTTTTCTTCTAGGAGTTTTATGGTTTCAGGTCTTACATTTAAGTCTTTAATCCATTTTGAATTTGTTCTCATATATTATGTAAGTAGGTGGTCCATTTTCATTTTTTTTGCATGTGTTAGTCTAATTTTCCCAGCACCATTTATTAAATAGGAAATCTCTATTCCAATGTAAATTCTGATTCCATTGTCATAGATTAAATGACCATATATGGATGGGTTTATTTCTGGGCTCTCTATTCTGCTCTATTGATCTATGTGCCTGTTTTTATGCCAGTACCATACTGTTTTGATTACTGTAGCCTTGTAGTATGATTTGATGTTGGGTAGTGTGATACTTCCCACTTTGATCTTATTTTTCAAGATTGCCATGGCTATTTGAGGTCTTTTATGGTTCCATACAAATTTTAAGATTATATGTTCTATTTCTGAGAAAAATATTCTTGGTAGTTTGATAGGGATTGCATTGAATCTATATATTGCCTTAGGTAGTATTGACATTTTAACTATATTAATTCTTCCTATCCATGAACATGGTATGTATTTCCATTTATTTATATCTTCTTTGATTTCTCTCTTCAGTGTCATAATTTTCTGAGTACAGGTCTTTTATTTCTTTGGTTAAATATATTCCTAGATATTATTTTTTGAAGCAATTGTAAAAGAGATTGATTTCCTCATTTTTTCTTCTGATAGTTTATTATTGGTGTATACAAATGCAACTGATTTCTGAATATTAATTTTGTATCCTGCTACCTTACCAAATTTATTTATCAGTTCTAACAGTTTTTTGGTGGCATCTTTGAAATTCTTTCTATATAGTATCATGTCATCTGCATCTAATGACAATTTTACTTCCTCCTTTTCAATTTGAATGCCTTTTATTTCATTTTCTTTTCTGATTGCTGTGGCTAGAACTTCCAGAACTATGTTGAATAGAAGTGGTAAAAGTGGGCAGCTTTGTCTTGTTTCTGATCTTAAGGGGAAAGCTTTTAGCCTTTCCCCATTGAGTACAATGTTAGCTGTGGGCTTATCATGTAAGGCCTTTACTATGTTGAGATATGATTTCACTATTCCCACTTTGCTAAGAGTTTTTATCATAAATAGCTGCTGGATTTTGTCAAATGCCTTTTCTGCATCTATTGATATAATCATATGATTTTTATTTTTCATTTTGTTAATGTGATGTATTATGTTAATTGATTTGTGGATATTGAACCAACCTTGCATACCAGGAATGAATCTCACTTGATCGTGGTGTATGATCATTTTAATGTGATGCTGAATTTGCTTTGCTAGTATTTTGTGGAAGATTTTTGCATCTATGTTGATTAGGCCTGTAGTTTTCTTTTTTTGTAATATCTTTGTCTGATTTTGGGATCAGAGTAATAATGGCCTCATAAAATTTGCTTGGGAGCTTTCCCTCCTTCTGTGTTTTTTGGAATAGTTTGAGGAGAATAGGTATTAATTCTTTTTTGAATGTTTTGTAAAATTCACCTGTGAAGCCATCTGGTCCAGGGCTTTTGTTTATTGGAAGCTTGTAGATTACTTTCAATTTCTTTGGTAGTAAACAGTCTGTTCAGAGTTTCTGTTTCTTCTTGGTTCAGACTTGGTAGATTTTATGTTTCTAGAAATTTATCCATTTCTTCCAGATTGTCGAATTAGTTGGCACATAGTTGCTCGCAGTATTTTCTTAAAATTTTCTGTATTTCTGTGGTATCTGTTGTCACTTCTCTCTCATTTCTGATTTTATTAATTTGGGTTCTCTCTCTCTTTTTCTTGGTGAGTCTGGTTAAGAGATTGTCATTATTATCTTTTCAAAAAAACAGCTCTTGTTTTTATTGATCTTTGTATTGTATTTTTGGCCTCTATTTCAGTTATTTCTGCTCTGTTCTTAATTATTTCCTTTCTTGTTCTCTCTTTGGGCTTGCTTTGCTGTTCTTTTTCCAGTTCCCTTAGGAGTAAAGATAGTTTATTGATATGAGATTGTTCTTGCTTCTTTAGGTATGCCTGCATTGCTATGAATTTCCCTCTTAGGACTGCTTTCACTGCATCCCATAGATTTTGAGTTGTTGTGTTTTCATTGTCGTTTGTCTTGAGATAGCTTTTGATTTCCTCGTTGATCTCATTTTTGACCCACTTGCTATTTAGTAGCATGTTATTCAGACTCCATGTATTTGTGTGCTTTCCAGGTTTCTTTTTACAATTGATTTCTAGTTTCACAGCATTGTGGTCAGAGAAGATGCTTGGTATTATTTCAATCATCTTAATTTTTTTGAGACATTTAGAAAATGTTCCGTGTGTACTTGAGAAGACTGTAGGTGTTTTTGCTCTGAGGTGAAATGCTCTGAAACTATCAATTAAATCTAGCTGGACTAAAGTGTCATTTAAGGCCACTGTTTCCGTGTTGGTTTTCTGTCTGGAGGATCTGTCCATTGGTGACAACGGGGTGTTGCAGTCCCCTACTATGATACCGTTATTGTTCATCTCTGTCTTTATGTCTGTCAAAATCTGTTTTATATGTTTAGGGGCTCCTATGTTGGGTGCATAGATGTTTACTAGGGTTATGTATGTCCTCTTGTTGAATGGATCCCTTTATTATTATGTAGTGCCCTCCTTTGTCTTTTATTGTAGTCTTCATTTTAAAGTCTATTTTGTTGGAAATAAGTATTGCTATGCCAGCTTTTTCTCTTTTCCACTTGTGTGAAATATTGTATTCCATACCTTTACTTTCAGCCTGTGTGTGTCTTTTGATCTGAGAAGGGTTTCTTGTAAACAGCATATGCGTGGGTCCTGTTTTCTTATCCACTCAGCCACTCTATGTCTTTTGATTGGAGCATTTAGCCCATTCACATTTAAAGTGATTATTGATAGGTGCATATTTATTGCCATTTTGTTATTTGTATTTCTGATCTATTTTCCCCTTTCTTTTGTTTAAAAAAAGCCCTTTTAATATTTCCTGCAATGCTGGCTTGGTGGTAATGAATTCCTTAAGCTTATTCTTTTCTGAGAAGCTCTTTATCTCTTCTTCAATTTTAAGTGGTAGCCATGATGGGTAGAGCAATCTTGGTTGCAGGTCTTTATTTTGTATCACTTTGAATGTTTTCTGCCATTCCCTTTTGGCCTGCAGAGTTTCTGTAGAAAAGTCAACTGTTAGTCTTATTGGAGTTCCTTTGTAAGTAACCTGCTGTCTTTGTCTTGCTGCTTTTAGGATTCTGTCTTTGTCTTTAAACTTTGCCATTTTAATTATGATGTGTTTGTATGTTGATTTCTTGTGCTTGTATGTCAATTTTCTTAGCAGTGTAGGGACGTTTTCAGTCATTATTTCTTTAAATACATTCTCTATCCCTTGCTTCTTCTTTTTTCCTTCTGGTATTCCTATGATGCGAATGTTGTTGTGCTTGATGTTGTCCCACAGGTCTCTGAAACTATTTTCTTTTTTCTTTTTATTGTTCCAACTGGGTGATTTCTGCTATTTTGTCTTCTAAATCACTGATCCAATCCCCTGCTTCATCTAATCTACTAGTGATTTCTTTGAGTGTGTTCTTCATTTCAGTTATTGTATTCTTTAATTCTAACTGTTTTTTTTTATGATTTCCCTATCCTTCTTTATGTCCTCACTAAGTTACTTAAACATTTTTATCATCAGTATTCTAAACTCTGTCTCTGAAAGGCTGGATACCTCTGTTTCATTTAGTTCCGTTTCTAGAGGTTTCTTCTGATCATTTACTTGGGACATGTTTTTTTGTTTCATCATTCTGGCTGTCGCTCTGTGATTGCTTTGAGCAATCAAAGAAAAAAAGAAGAAAATAAAAAGGGGTGGCTCTCCACCTGCTTTAATTTGCAGACCACTTGCTCAGCAACAGAGAGACTCTGGGCAACTCAGCACCAGCTGTTGTGTGGAAGGGCTCAATGTGTCATGTGTCGGCCTCCCTATCAGGCTTGTAGTGAGCTTCCCACAATTAGCTGCTGTGTGTCTTGGAACCATGCTCACCACCAAACATCCTCACATGTTGTTGCGGGCTGTCTGCTGCTGCAAAAAAAATCTGTGGCCTGTGGAGGTAGGAGCCAGACACCAGGGGCTCAGGGTGCCCCCATAAACACAGCTCTAACTGGGCGGGGCAGGCCCCCAAGGCACCACAGGATGTGGTCAGTGGCCCCCACCAAGTCAGAGCAGTATGCACTCCTGCATTGGCAACCACCCGGCACAAACTCACCAGGAAAGCCCTGGCTGGATCACATAGGCACACAGCTCATGGCCCAACACTCCTAGGAAAACTCCCTGTCTCAGCCTGTCCCAATCAGCTGCTCGCAGATCAGGCTGAGCAGCCCGACAGCCAATTGCCACCCTGGCAACTCTGCACGCACAGTGTGGAGACTGGGAACCAAGGCAGCTTGCACACTTCCGTATCTCAATGAATAGCCTGTTGGAGCTGGAGCCCACCCGCCAGGCATTTTCCTGGCTATGCAGCACAAGCAGTGCAGAGGGTGGGGATCCAAGGCCACATGCATGCACTTGCACACACACACTCCTGTGCAAATCCACCAGACCAATGTGGTCCCTGACCTGACCCTCTGTGGGAGTGCCCAACACTGAAAAAATGGCGCCCTCCTGTGCACTACTCATGTGCAAGCTCCATATCAAGGGAACAATGGTCCCAAAACTTCCAGCTCTTGTGCCAAAGGTGCTCAGTTCAGTCCTTCCCTGCAGGCTCCTGGGCCCTCTCACACAGCTACTCCCTCCACCAGGGACCAGGTGAGTGCTCACCAGCGAGTGAGTCCATGTGCTAGCTCCAGTGGTTCTCTAGCTGCCTTTAGCCTCACTGAGTTGAGCAAAGAGAGTCCTCTCTAGTTTCTATTGCCAGCTATTGTAGAACTCCTCTTCCTGGCAAAGTAACTCTGGGCTGGTGAGCTCAGTGTGGGGCCAGATGGTCTCTCCCCCAACCGGAGAAGCCTCCCCACTGCTGAGTTGTCCCTCACGGGGTTTGCCCTCTCTGGTCTCTGCCCCTCCTACCAGACTCGACATGACCTCCTCTTTAAGTCCTTCATTTAGAGGTTCTTTTCATCTAGTGTTCAGGGGACTTCCGAGGTTAAATGTTGTATAAATTATTTGTAATTTTGGTTTGATCCTGGGAGGCAGTTGGCACAGCATCTGTCTATTCTGCCATTTTACCAGAAGTCCCCCTCATCTGTTTATTTTATATACACAAGAAGCACACTAGAGTATCCATTTGTTGAAAACCAGTTCCTTTCTAAGTTTGAAAGAGACTTTTTCTTATGAACATTAACATGCCCCACTGTAATTTTCCCATCCTATGTTTATAATGTTACCTAACATAACACCAAATATCAGACTACTTTTTGTTTTTCAGTGATATAAATTCAAATTCCTGGACTATAGAGTCAAGCCACTGGCACCACCACCATAATTTCTTGTTTATTGGCCAAATCTTTATCACTTATGCATCAAAAATAATAGGTAGGAAATTATACTTTATTAATTTTTTACTGTATTCTTAATTATATGGTAATCTGAAAAACCTTCCCCTCAAATAATGGCTTAATATGAAGATTCTTTATCACAGAAGCTTTTCACTCAGAGAAAGTGAAAGACCATTTTGGAAACAGAAACATCCATCCTGGAGGACATGGCCAATGCCAGTTTAGATACAAAGAAAAATGATGGAAAGTGTTTTAAAATCCCTTTCCCTTTAATTGGGATCCCCTACATTGCCTGATTAACGTTTCTCCTTCTAATCCCATGTAACTACATATTTTGAGGATAAAAACAACAAAAAAACTATACTATACCATGTTATTATTTCTGATGAACTATCTGTGTTCAAATCATAGTGTTAAAAAGACAATGCCCATAACCAATAAGCTGGAGTTCATATTCTAGTGCACATCAGAAAATTTGATGTAACATATTGTTTTAGGAATTATTTGTGACTGTATCATAATAAGAAAGCCTATTATTACTTGTTTAATGGAATAAGTTTTTGGGTTTCATTTTTACCAGGTCTATGGAGGTATGATTGACAATTAAAAATTGTATATATTTAAGGTATACAAAGTAAGGTTTTGATATACATATACATTGTGAAATGATTAGCACAAGCTAACTAACAAATTAACATATGTATCACTTTATATAGTTACCTTTGTGCATGTGTGTATGTGTACTGTATCAAATGTCAGATACAATATAGTATTATTATAGTCACTATGCTATACATTAGATCTGTACATCTCCCATTTCTACCACCCAGTACTTTTTGTTTGTTTGTTTTTTCTCTCTTATTAATGCCTCATGAGGAAGTCCACTCTAGGACTGGAAAAGCAGTTCTACAATGACCTAATTTCCTTCTCCACCAGCCTTAATGTGGCTCTGTTATCCTTATCTTTATCTGATACCAACTCTGGGCATCATATCCTCCTTCTAAGTGCGAAGGAAGGCGAAGGCACAGGATGAACAACATATGTCAGCTGAAAAGCCTCCTTTTCATTCATTAGGAAAATAGCAGATTTCCCATAAATCTTGTCCTGTGTAATTCTGGTTATATCTCATTGGTCAGAATTTGGTCAAATGAAATTTTTTAATTATAAAGGGATCTGTGGATCTGTGGAGGTTTGGATTATTTTTTTTAATTAGATGTATTGCTAGACTGAACAAAAAATAAATTACTTTAGTAAGTATGAAGTGAAGAAGAAATATTGAGTAAAATAATAGTTATAACTAGCTATAACTACCACACACATTACCAAAGTCCAATTTAAAGCATTAAGAACTTTCCTCTTTTCTCTCATTCTCCATATTTTCATGACAAAAGACAGTATTTATGGTCACCTGCAGAGGCAGCTTGACTCTTGAAAGTTCAGCTCAGATACCAAGGCTGAGGACACCACACACCTAGTGCTTAACCAGAAGGTATGAAAAGCTTTATTATTTATGTAATTCAGCAGGTGTGAAATAACTTGAGAGAGCAAAGAAAGAAGACTGGCCTGTGTTTTTATTTTGGTCGGGAGTGGGGCCAGGGTGAATGTTCCCACCTGGAGGGAAGGGGCTTTCATGTTTGAATCCCCCATTTTCACCAAATGAGGGCGCACACAGGACTTTCTCATCAGTTAGCAAAGATGTGGGGCCCAAGGGGAAACAGGTAGGGTCGAGGCTTAAGTGATGTCAGTGGTCAATTATCAAAAAATGGAGTTAGACTCATCACAACAACAATGAAACCAACTTTAAGCATCTCTAGCCCTCCTCTGCAAGGTGTCTTTCTGATTGTCAATTCCATCAATTTTACCATTTTACCATTTTCATGAAGATCCAAAGGTTTCATCATTGTATCTGCTAGCCTTCAGCTAGAGGTGCCTTCAAATAGATGCCTTTCTTTATCCACAGCATTCACTGCTCATCTACTGAAGTGGGATTTCACTGGGATTTTGTAATTATAACAACAAGCTCCACGTTCATGTACTTAAGTTGGAGAAGAGAAGAGAGCACGTGATCTATGCCATGTGGTTTGGATTCTGGGCATTTTGTTAGTTTTTGCCTTTAGTTTTTCTGTCTTTGCTTCTTCATTTCTTATTTGGATATGCTGATATATTTCTTATATTTATTTCTAACAGCTTTATTAATATAACTTATGTACCACAAAATTCACCTGTTTTGCATTAAAGTGTACAACTCAATGATTTTTATTAAATTTACAGAGCTCTGTGCAAATATCACCACAGAACTGTTTTAGAACAATTTCATTACCCTGTAGATAACTCCCGTCTCTTAACTGTCAATTCCCGCTTCTACTCCAGCCCCAGGCATCCTTTAATTTGCTTTCTGTCTTTACAGATTGGTTTTTTTCTGAATATGTCAAATAAACGGACTCACATAATATATGCAGTCTTTTGCATCTGGTTTCATTTATTAGCATAATGTTCTTGAGATTCATTCATGCATCGGCACTTCATTCCTGTCTTATTGCTGAACAGTGTTCCATTGTATGCATATGTCACAGTTTGATTATCTATTTACCAGTTGATGAACTTTTGCATTGGCTCCACTCTTTGGATGTTTTAAATAATGCTGCTATGAACATTCACATTCAAGAGTTTTGTAAACACTACTTTTTTTTCTTCTGTTTTTCTTGGATAGATACCCAGCAGAATTGTTAGGTCACGTAGCAAATTTCTATTTAACTTTGAAAAGCTGCCAGTTTTCCAAAGTGGCTACACTATTTTAAATTCAAATCAGAAACCTGAGAGTTCTAGTTTCTCCAGGTCTTCAACAACTCTTATTACCATTTGTTCCTTTCTGTTTATAGCTATTCTATTGGATGTAGAGGTACGCCCTTTTTATTTTAATTTGCATTAAAATACTCACAAATCATGTTGAGCATCTTTTCATTCTATTTAATTGAGCATTTGAAATTTTATCAGAATCTTCCCTCTGGCTGGTATTTGTTTACTCTCTCTCTCTCTCTTTACACACACACACACACACACACACACACACACACACACACACACACACACATGCACACCTTACTAGGTTTCAAATCTTTTGATAAACTATTGTACTCTATGGGTGTTTTGTTCTTCTAGCTCTGTTATCTTCTTATAACAACAACCTATGCTATTTTCCCACATTTTTATATGGAAAATTCTTGAGACCCATTATCACCAATGAGGATATTTTGAAGTACTAACTACAAAGTTATAGGAGTACTATTCTTAGAAGTCAGATTGTTTTACCAAACATTTTATTTTCTATTAAGTTGTTTCTATGCATTTTAAACAAAATTCCTCTTAATATTTGTAACGTACACATTTATTTAGCACACAGGTATTGTTGATTTAATGGCTGATCTCAAGAGGAAAGAATAATCCTCAGAGAAGTTTACTGTTGGTTAGAGTGACTTGAATAAGAAATTGTCTCCTAATCAGATTCTGGTTGCTTAAAAGCAAGTAAAGAACTCTAAAAATTTACTCTGGGTGGCCACTTGACAAGTGTTGGAATTCTCTTAATTTTTTTTTTTTAATAAAAGCCCTGGTGCTGAACACATTTATCATTCCTAAATGGGCATTCTGTGAACTGCTTCTTAACATATATTGTAGTGATCACTTGGGAACTTTGAAAAGGCACTCTAATCAATGGAGGGAATAGTAGTGGGCCTGGCAGCTAATTGTATGTGTTTATTCCTGGCGGCATGCTCTTTGCTACTGGTAGATGATGATAGTTTGCTCATTATTTTTCAGAATTACAGATAAACTCCCTACTTTTTCTCATTGTCTATGAAACACCAAACAAAATGTCAATTGGAGCAAATACTGTAAAGCAATGGAATCCCTAAAGGAGACCAAAGGAAGAAAGCACCTAATTAAAATAAAGAATAAAGCAAAATGTTTTTATTTGCCTCAAGAAGAGAGAATATGTGTAAATTCCCAGTGCAGACCTTGGGTTTAAAATGTTTTTATGACTAATATAAACAAAGGAGTCCATTTCTGAGGACTCCCAAATGTAACATCATGTAGTTAAATCAGAACATTTTTTAATGGTGTTCCATTAACTTGCTTGGTTCAAAAGAGGATTCTAATCAAAGCCCCTTCTGCCAAATAAATACAGTATGTTTTCTCTCAAATACAGAAAGCCTGGTGGGATTGTATTTAAACTCTCCAATGGAGACAAACTCTCTATATGAAGCTCGAGGCTATATGAAACAGAATTAAGGATATTTCCTTTGATACAATCTAAAACCCTTTTAAAATAAAAGAAGTAGTGTTAATTTTGAAGACACTTGGAGAATAGAAACTGAGTGTCTGTGGAATTGAAATTACCTGCTAATGGTCATACTCTATTAAATTATGCTGAGGCACTTTTAAATCATTTTTTTAAAGATTTTTATTGGGGAATTGGGGGGATGGGAACAGTGCTGAGGAATTGGGGGAAGGGGAACAGACAAGTTGCTGTCGTTTTGTTCTTCAATCTAGTTGTGGAGGATGTTGCTTCACTGGCCCAAGTTGGCACCATCATTGCGCTCTTCCCGGGCGAGGCAGATCAGTTGCCAGCTTCTGGACGGCCGTTCACTGCAGCTGCTGGCCACTCACGCTGGATGCTGGCTACATATGGTAGCCCATGGCAACCCACTGCCACAGGGGCTGCAGCCTATGCCATCGCTGGCACTCACAGCAGCCCAGCTCCAGGTTGAGCTATTGTTCAGCATCTTAGCTGTCGAGGGCAGTGTCACTGGCCCTCATATGTGGGATCCGAACCGGGGCCCTCTGGCATCCCAAGCAAGTTCTTAACCATCGCGCCACTCGGCCAGCCCTTAAATCATTTTTAAACACAAATACCAGTCTTCCTCTATGCTGTCAGTGTTTCCCCTTGTACCAGAGACAATATCTCTCTCAGATCTACACATGGAGACAGAGGGACACTGCCACCATTATAACTAACTTTACAGACTAAATAATGCATGGCTTCATGATTCTATGAGCGACATCTCACTCTTCAGGAGCATTAAAAAAAGAAGCCAAACATATCATGAAATTTTTTTAGAAGAGATTTGATATTTATTGTGAAAAGTGTCACTTTTTACCAGCACAGCATCATAGGAAATACTAAATTAAATTTCTTAATGCTAAAAAAATGAGTTTTGAAAAAATTTCACTCATCAGATATATAACATATAGGTAATAACACATAATTTGGCAACATTATATGAAAAAGTTATTTTAATTCAGCGTTTTTGGGAATACAAATGTATACATTAATATAATGGGTAGCTGAAAAAGAATGCACTTCTACTCAAAGGAAAAAACAGAGTGTTTTCCCCTATTTCACTGAATGTTTATGTACTCCAAATGCATGGGTGACAACACCAAGCAATTTGGTGACATCAGTTGAATAGCCAATAATCTAACTCAATTCTAACGCTATCTACCTGGAAATAGTGTCAGATCCCATAGGTTAAGGGCTCAGTCCCACAAGACTGCCCTCACTTCAGCTGCCAATTGCAAGTCCAGGTTATCATGTGGGCTTCTGGCTGACTAACTATAAATCAGAAGTACCCATAACCCCTATAAAGAGGTTCAATTATTTGCTAGTATGGTTCACGGAAGGCAGGAAAACAATTCACCTCCACATGTTCACTAACACGGAAGTTCTCCAAAACCTCTCCTTTAGGTTTTTTGTTTTTCTTTAATGAAGGCTTCATTACATAGGAATGATTGATTAACTCATTGGTCATTAGTGATTAACTGAACCTTCAGCATCTCTGCTCTCCCCAGAGGTTTCCTGGCAACAAATCTGGATTCTTAGGGGCTTTTCAAAAGTTACCTCATTAAACATAAACTCAGGTGTGCTTAAAAGTAGCTTTGTTATGAATAGAAAAAGACACTTTCACCTTTATCACTCTGGAACTATTTCAGGAGCTATAGCTATTTGAAGACAAAAAAATTACCAAGAGTCTTTCTACCTATAGCCTAGAACTTCTACCTCAAGTGTTTAACTTTGAGAAGTTTCCAACTATACACATTATGTGTGAGATGTTAATTGTATTATTTAGTGCACAAAAAGATTATAATGTAAACGTCCATCAAAAAACAATGTTGAAATTAAATATGGTATATTTGTACAATTTAATACAAAGCATACATAAAGAAATGTTTTAGTATGGTATTCTAAAAAAAAAAGTTGGTTAAAAACTCATAAGCACCTGAGCAGTATTAAAGTAAAACATTTATCTGAAAAACTATAAAAAATTAAAAAAATAATGTCTGTAATTTTTATAATATTTTCACTATCCATAGAAGTTCAAAAATCAGTCAAGAATGATACAAAAAAATAGTGATAATTTCTGGTGAGGAGGAGAGGTGACTAGGTCCTGGAATGATAATTAGGGAATTATTTTAATTTTTTAAATACTATGTCTATGTTCTAAGGGAAAACAAATTCATCTATTACTTATATAATTAAATTTTAATAAAATAAAATAGTTATTAAAATTTAATACTCATTAAAATTTATGAATGATTTTATTATTGGAAGCTGTTAAGTAAATATCATGTCTGTCCTATATTCACAAACTCATATTAAGGATTACATTATATTTCTTGCAGTGAAAATAATTTTAACAAAAGAACCATTTTTGTAAAGCTTGTATACCACAGGTAAAAGTATATGTTGTTATAAATCTACCTTGTGAGATAATTTACTGCCACTGTAAAACATCTGTGTAATCACAAGTACCTACAGCTATCTATGAGGAAATTGTGTATCTCGAATTGAATGCAGTCACTAAAACATTAGTATTAACATTGTTATAATAATAATGTTAACAATGGTGTTCCATGTACAATATGGCCTACTGTTTTACTAGCTCATCGGCTTGTGTTATAATGAACTATATTCCATTTTATAGGGTTCCCAGTGTTATGACTCTGAAGAGTTAGTTATATGCTGCCATATCAGTGTTATTGAGCGGATCCCCAAGAAAGAATCACATCAAGCCTCCCCAAGTTTTGATTCCAGAAATTGCAGAAGTGATCTTGCCAACATTTAATTTTAAGAGCCATTTATAAATGATCAAGAAATGGTTTAAATTTGTCCTGTACCATGACAAAATTCTGAAGAGATGAGCACTTGAGTTAAGAATTTGAGAGTGGAAAGCAGAGAGGAGAAAGAAATAAGGTAAGGGTGGAGGAGGGAAGATAAAGCATGTGGGTGGATATTTAGGGAAGATCATCAGCTTCATACATATTCTACTGCAGGGACATTCATTCTCTTAGTCTGGGGCCATGAATACTTTATCAGTATATACACATTAAAAAATGAGTTCTATTTTTTTAAGAAAAATCAATGAATTTCTCTTACAGAAAACTTAGAATATTAAAGCTTTTGTTTGATTCATTTCTGTGTGCTCTAACAAGCAATATTCCCCAAGAGCAAAATAGAAATATAACTTTAAAATCAATCTTGTCATGCCAACATGTGACATTTTGACATCTATAAATATCATTGAAATATTACAGTACGAGAGTAGCGCATAGTTCTAAAACCATAAATCTGTAAAATAACATGCAAAAGTTTTAATTTCCTAGCCAGTACAATTAGAAGTTTTACTCTTGATTTTATTAACAATATAAGAAAATAAAATTTGGCTTGTGATTCTGTAAAACATGTTTTGGTCCTTTAAAGGAGCCAGGAGAAGGAGAGAGCCAGATGCCACAAGGGTGAGATCAGGTAAGAAAGACCTTTCTAGTTGTGCCCTTTTGTTTTCCTACATTGCCTGCATGGATTAGGGATTGCCTCTTTGCTTTTCAATATAGTCAATAATATTGTGATAAGTTTGCACAGTGACAAATGATTACTAGAATTAATGGGGTGATCACATTTTAAGGTATAAAAATATTGAATTACTCTATATTGTACAATATTATACTATAACTAATATAATGTTGTATACCAAGTATACTTAAATTAAAAATAAAAAGCAGTGAAGTCAGCTAGGGGCAGTGGGGAAATATGACCAGAATGAGTCTGCTTTTCTTGGGGAGGATCTGACAACAACTGGTGCAGCAAGCTATCTGGCCTCATGTTATCAATTGTCTTGCACTCCACTTTTTAAATAACATAATTATAACTGGATGAGACAATCTTTCCAAAAAGCAGTTTTTAGGGTATGTATAAAATGAGGTGCTCTGGGCGGGGGAACTAGCAGTTAACATTGTAGGGTTCAGCCCTTATTTGATATATTAAAAACTCACTAACTTAAGGTGGGCTCTTTTCAATGAAAATGCTCTGAGAGACATGAGTACTAGTACTTACATTCATTACAATGATCATTGACAAATAAAATCCTGAGATTCTTAGATATAGCAAAGTCCAGAAACACATTGCTATGAGAGATGCATTTATGACAACCACTAACAGACTATTAGGGTTTTTGGTTGTTTTTTTTTTATTTTCTATTTTTGCTTTATTTTGTTTTTTCATTTCCTGGATTGATAAAATAGGAACAGGATATAATATCCTAGGCAAATATCAAAATACATAAAATAGTGATATTTATATCTGACAAATCCAAACATGATGTGAAAAACATTAGGCCAAAGGGGGATGCTCTAATTGGTAAAAATAACACATTTGTACTTAAATTAGCACCTCAAAATAAAGTAGTAGCCATCAGCTTTATACATAAATACAGAGAGGTAGAATCAAGTTTGCACCCAAATAGTATAGAATGTGCCCTTGTTAGCATATAAATGATGGCCGTTTGGATGTGTCAATTTCAAAATGACTTACAGTCTCCAGTTATTAAATCACACACTATTTTTGGTTTTGCTATGGAGATATTTTGTAGATGTGGTTAAAATCCATAATCAGTTAACTTTAAGGGAGATCTTCTAGATAATCTGGATGGGCCTAATACAGTCAGTTGAAAGCAGAGCTGGGGCTTCCCTGAAGAAGAAATTCTGCTTATGGGCAGAAGCTTCAGCTTTTGCCTTAGAGGTCCGGGCTGCCTTTCCTGAGAGTCGGCCATATTGATTTTGAACTTCCCACCAAAAGAGCCATCCCTGTATGGGTTGGGGGGCCAATATTTGGATACTGCAAATTTTGCACAAGAAAACAGAAGCATAGCTCCTAATTAACATAATTAACTAAATGAAACTGACAATGAATTTGCGAAGTTATATATTGTGATCAAGTAGAGTTCCTCTAGGAATGCAAAAGTGATTCAATATCAGAAACGTGTCTATGAAAATCACTTTACTAATGGACTGCTGAGAAAAATGTCAAGTGTTGTAGAAAAAGCACTCGATGATTTGTTTCATTAAACTAAAAATAGAAAAAAAACATTTAATTAAGAAAACGATCACAAAATATCCTTTAAGGGAAAAATATTTTTTCTCTGTCTAATATAAAATAGTTTCAAAAACTATGAAAGAGCTGAGATTTTAGTATATTTACAAACCTACATTTTAGCCTGCCACAGTTTCATGGAAGCTGATGGAAGAAATAAA
>NW_017732297.1:53076-66318 GCF_001890085.2 Hipposideros armiger | reverse complement strand
GCTGTTTCCCTTCCCCAATTCCCCAATAAAATCTTTAAAAAAAAAGAATGCCTGCCATTTACTTTGGAGAAAGACACTGTCTCTATATCCAAGGCTCTATGTAAGCAAACCCACCCTTTGCTACACAGGAAATCACTATTTCTAACTTTCAAGACTGTTTGCATGATGAACATCCTTAAAAAATAGTCCTGAATAATAAAGGCAGTCGTGGGTTCCTTTCATAAGCCATGCAGAGACATGAGAAACCCATGAAGAATTGGCTCCCAACAAAATGCTCCCCTCCATCAAACCCTATTGGCTTCAAGTTAATTTTCCCATAAGTACTTCACTCTGGCAGCTGCTCTGATTAATCTAATAGAGGCTGCTGCCAAACCTATTCAACGTGTCTCATGCAGCATTTAATTAAAGTTGCTATTAACAGGACTCTAAGCAGCCAGAAGAGGCTGACCTGCAGTACTGAACTCAAACGTATCCCCAGGGTTCTACACCACAGCAGCTGAAGAAAACCATCAGGACATTCTTTTTTATGTCTTTCGTTTGATCTTTCCACTTGGCCTGATGCATTAATTGCATTAGCTATTGCACAGACACTGCCTTGACCCGAAAGTTGGGTGTCTATGGCAATTTTATCATCCACTGCAACCTTGGCCAGTAAGCAGATGCTGACCTGAATGACTTCTATGACTGATGTGATTTCATTGATCACTTCAGCTTTTCTAACTGGATCAATTCCCATTTTAGGGATAATGTGTCATTTAATGCTCTAGTCAACTCCCATGAGTAAACAAGGGTAGCCTCATTTTGGAGCCATTTCTGCCAACATCTGGGGACTACATGATCTTTAGTGGAGTTTCTCTATACATTTGAACATCTTTTGTGATAATACCTTATGGTAGAAGTCACTATGTTTTTGGTAGGGCAACACATTGAAAATTGATTCTTGACATTCACACAAGGAAGCACAGTTTCTGAAGTGCACATTGTTTCCCTGGAGAGAAAATTGTTTTTACAATATTTGTGCCCCTCAAGTGACTTATATCAATTGGGTGTCCCAGGTTGATAGCATGGTACACCACTAGCAGGTGGCATTCATTTGCTTCATAAAATTACTGAGGATTGCTATGGGCTTGAGTATGGAGAACATCCAGTGGTGTTGAGAGGTACTTTCCAAATTGGTTTGGAGATTCCTTGGCTCAGCATACAGGCAGCCAAATTCCCTCTCAATGGGAAGAGAAGGTGTGTTGTCTCACTGTTATGACAGTGGTTCTTCCTTTGCCTGTTTAAAAGAAAGTAAGCAATAACCCCAGTACTATCTGGTCAGCTTGTTTCTATTCTTCTCTCTGCTCAGCATTTAATCATTCATTAACAGGTAGTATGATGAGGAACCCTTGTTACTTCCCCACCAACACCACCACTTGGATGAGAGCATATACTACTAGATCTCAGGGAATCTTCTCACATCACTGAATCTACTCTGTAGGGACCTTGTTTTTTGTCTTCCACAAAGTCCTCTCTCTCACAGAATCCCGTTCTCATTGGCAAAACTGTCAATAAGTGTGAAGGGTCTGAGGTTTTACTCTAAACTTAAGCTTACAAATTAACCTGCCACAATTTCATGATTACCAGTAGAAAGCCCACAGCTTCTGAGTCTAAGAGAAAGGTCTTTATTTTTTAAAGTACAGTAAGTAACATAAATAGGAAACACCTATTTTGCTATCTCTCTGATGTCGCTCCAGTGTTGTCTTGCTCTTATTCATTATGTCTCACCTCATCTATTCTTGCCTATCAAGGTCACCCTTACATAATGAGAGAGAGACAGAGACAGAGATTAAGAGAGATGAACAAAGGGAAAAAAATGTAGCAACCAAATAGTTCCTATGTATAAAATACATGATAAAGCAAAAAATTAGTGAAAAATCATATCATAAATCAATAAGTCAACAAACAACAAGTGCTGGCGAGGCTGTGGAGAAAAGGGAACCCTGGTACACTGTTGGTGGGGTTGCAGATTGGTGTAGCCACTGTGGAAAACAGTATGGAGTGTCTCAAAAAATTAAAACTAGAACTACCTTATGACCAAGAAATTCCATTTCTGATTATTTATCCAAAGAAATTCAAAACACTATTTTGAAAAGATACGTGCACTCTGATGTTCACTGCAGCACTATTTACAATAGCCAAGATATGAGAGCAAACTTAGTGCCCATCGATAGACAAATGGATAAAGAAAAAGTGGTACAAATATACAATGGAATATTACTCAGCCATAAAAAGAATGAAATCTTACCAATTGCTACAACATGGATGGAACTAGAAGTTATTATGCTAAGTGAAATAAGTCAGACTGAGAAAGACAAATGCCATGTAATCTCACTTATATGTAGACTCTAATGATCAAAATACTCACAAAAGCAAAGTAGAAATAGACTCAGATACAGAGAAAAACTAATGGTTGCCAAATACAAGGAGCGTTGGGGGGCAGGGTGAAAAAAGGAGAATGGATTAAAAGGTATAAATTGGTAGTCACAAAATATAGTGCCAGGTGGGTACTAGACTAATTGGGGCATTCACTGCATAAATTCTATAAATGTCTAACCACTATGTTGTACACCTGTAACTAACTTAAATAATATTGTATGTGAACTGTAATTAAAAAATTAAAAATAAACAAAATCTAAGGATATATATGACTCAGATGACTCAATGTTATTATTACTGTATTTTACAAAGTTATTTTACTGTATTATAATACAGTTATACCTGAGATGTGTAAAACAATTTTACCAATTTTTAGCTAACTTTTACTGAGTTCATACATGTACCATTTTCTAGTTAGGCAGATATATTTATTATATTTATTACTTCACTGAATACTCATTTGAATATTCTCATTCTCATTTTATAGATTAGGGACCTAAACTTGACATATATTTAAAATATTTGCGATTGCACTGCCAATATATAGTGAATCTTAGCCATTGTTTGATCTCAAAACCCTCGCATATTAACTAATATACATATAGTTCTCATGCTAAATGGACTTCACTGTTCTTTTAAAGTAATGTAACCTACTTGCATAATTTTCTATTTTTCTAGCCTATTATACTACAGTCAATACATATATGTGTATGCATGTATTTTACACAGATATGTACAGAGTCACATACATATGCATGCATAAAAGTGTCTACGAGGTCAGACAATTCAGTTCACCAGCTCATCCTAGAAAAAGTGCTAATACCTCATTGCTGATTATCACAATGGTCACCTTTGAAGTACACCCCTTGGAAAGTTATGTACTGATGCCAGCACCTAGTCCAACGTTCAAAGCAATTTGGAACTTTTTTTCTGCAGTGGCCATCAGAGCTGCTGTCATATTAATCTTGATGTTCTGAATGTCATCAAAATGACTTCCTTTCAATATTTGCTTTATCTTTGGGTAAAGAAAGAAGTCACTGGGGGGCCGGTCAAGTGGCTCAGTTAGTTAAGAGTTAGCTTAAGAGCACGAGCTCTGAGCAACAGGGTTGCTGGTTCGATTCCCACATGGGCCAGTGATTCTGTGCCTGAGCTGAGCTGCCATTGAGTTGCCAACAGCTGGCAGGATGGCTCAGTTGGTGAGAGCACATGCTCCTAACAACAAGATGCCCACCTGCAACGAAGACTGAACTCAGCACCTTGAGCTGAGCTGCCACCCGGATGGCTCAGTGGATAGAGCGTGTGCTCTTAACAACAAGGCTGCTGTTTCGACTCTTGCATGGGATGGTGGCTACGCCCACCCACAACTAAGATTGAGCACAGTGCCTTGAGCTTAGAGGTCACGAGCCCACAGGCAGCCAGATGGTGACTGGCGCCCTCCACAACTAAGATTGAAGAACAACAACTTGGCTGGTCCCCCTCTCCAATTCTCCCATTAAAAAAAAAAAAAGAAGTCATTGGGGGCCAGATCAGGTGAGTAGAGAGGGTGTTCTAATACAGTTATTTGTTTACTGGCTAAAAACTCCCTCACTGACAGTGCCTTGTGAGCAGGTGCATTGTTATGATGCAAGAGCCATAAGTTATTGGTGAAAATTTCAGGTCGTTTAACTTATTCTCACAGCCTTTTCAGCACTTCCAAATAGTAAACTTGGTTAACTGTCCAGTTGGTACAAATTCATAACGAATAATCCCTCTGATATCAAAAAAGGTTAGTAACATCGTTGCAACAAGTTCGCGAACTTAATTGTCCAACCTTGTATGCATATATATAACATATATATGTGTGTTTGTGCATGTATACACACATATATATGTATTCACCTGCAGTGTAGAAGTTCATCAAAAAATAGAAAATTTTAAAATTGGTTAAATTAATTTAAAAGATAATATAGTCCATTTATTGAGAACCATATATACACAATGTGCATATATATGCAATAGTTAATATGTATATGCACATATGCACAATTATATATAAATCCATTCATTTTGTTTAATGTTAGAAAGGCAAATAATGAAGCTTGTTGATGAGATTCTTGGACTAAAGAAATTTTATTTTCGGGTTCTAAAATTTATAATTAAAGTATGTATTTGTACAAGCACAACAAAGGGCAACTGAGAGGTCTTTTTCATTTATACCATCATAACTGTACTTTAATGTGTTTACGTTTTAAAAATGTGTTTTTCAAATAAGTATGATTTTTTTATTGACCAAAGAGATCAAAGATAATCTTCTAAAATGAACTTTAGAAAACGATCTGGTGATACAAGGAGATATTTTTTGGATAGAATGCTCATCACTAATAATTTAATCTCCAGATATCATGAGTTAGATTATAGCAGAAAAATGTAGTATCAGACATTTTTGTATTAGTCATTTCCTAAATATAGCAAATAGATATTTCCTAAATCTAGGGTTTTTAAAATTATAATGAGGTTTTTCCTGAATATACTTTAAAATTGTACATAAATAAATGAATAAATTTGAAAAACATTTTATTGGCATTGCTGAAAGAGCATAGCCTACTTTATAGAAGTTTCTTTAAAGAGACAAATTTCACTTTCTCACCTAGTTAAAGAGGGCATTCATCACTATTTGACACGCAGATGCTGTGAAATAAATGTACTTCCAAAGAACTCAATACGTAGTTCAATTTCCTCCTGACAGTAGCTTTCAAGTAATCTTTCTGGTAACTTTCTTGAGTCTACTGATAGTGTTGTAGAAGTGCTAATTGACAGACACATTCCCCGGGTGACAGATGGTAACGCAGACCCAATTGTTGGAGTGCAATAATGCTAACTGTCAGAAATGAGAAACAAGCACATCAGGGATTCTGTTTTACACACACACACACACACACACACACACACACACACACACATGCACACACACACACACATGCACAAGCACACTACACTGAACTCCATCTAAAAAGTTCATGTAGTAGAGCCCAAATATCATTCTTAAGACTTAAATCTAAAGGACATTGGAACATAAATAATATCCCAGCGAGTTCCCTAAAAGAGGTAACTTCTCATAATAGTAACCAAGATAATTCTATTAGGGTTCTGACAACAATTTCACAAAACTGATGGACATTACTAATATGAGTATGTTTAACTTTCCTCAACCACCATTGTTCACTGAAGCTGTCCCAGGATAGAGAATAAAAACTTCTGTGCACAGTATCTTTTGTAAATAAGTACTTTATGGTAGATTTCAAACTGTATTTCAAAAGGAGAGAATGAGCGTTAGTGGTATGAAAATCAAGGGATTAAGGTTTTACATAAAATCTGCTTATTTTAAACTTAAATACATTCTTAGAATTCAGAGAAGGAATCCCAACTGGTATGTTGTACATTACGTTGTTTTTAGAAATTTATTTTAAAATGTGCATGTCAGCAAAAAGTTGAAACTTGTGAAGGAGACAAGAGTCATACAAAGAGCCATCAGAAGACAGAGGAAAAATTATCTCTAATATCTCCTCCAGCTCTCATGTTCTTGTCCCAGAGAAATTTCAGACTTTTGTCCCATATGTCATTTTATGGGTGGGATTATAAATTAAACTTGGCATAAATTTCATATAATGAATCTGAGAATAATCTCCTCCTCCGCCCAAACTCACATAACACTTTGTTAAAAATGTCAATCAGGTCAATCAACAGTAACTTCTGAGGAGCTTTCTATGTATTTTCATCTTTCCTGTAGCAAATGTAAGAAGAATGTCTCTGAATCCATGACCAAATATTCATAGTTACAGCTCATAAAATGTTGCTTCTGTTGGACTTGGAGGCATTGTTTATATCAATTTAAAAGCAAATTTATTTATATATTGGTTGGTTAATGCACTTCTAAGCATAGCTAAATCAAGAGGATTGGCTTCTTTTTGGTAACCATGAGGGAATACCATAATTTGCATTGAAAACTATTGCTTTTGATTACGATAGTAAACCCAACAAAGAAAGCTCAGCTTCCTCTTCAAGCCACAGTAAAATTATTCTATTTTTTTTTTTTTAGGTGAGCCATCCTGCCACTTGTTGGCAGCTCAGCAGCAACTCAACTCGGGCTGGGGCTTAAACTGCTGTTACTCAGAGCTCGCACTGTTGAGCAAGCTCTTAACCAATTGAGCCACTTGGCCGGCCCAGTAAAATGATTGTTAAGGTGTAAATGCATAAGTGCAAAGACAACAGGAGAAATAATAATAGCTGCAAACTTTGAAAATTGAGCAAACCCAAAGATGTTATAGTTTAAATAGGATTGTAATACTAAGCAAATGCAAATACTGGGTGCCCAGTTAAATTTGAATCTCAGAAAAACAATGATCACTTCTTTTAGAATAAGTATGTTCAATTTTAATTGAGAGTCTATGTCTTAGCTGGCAACTCTAATTCTAAGCCTTCAAAGAAGCTGCAAAGAAACAGGATTTCAAATAGAAAACATAAAATAATCTCAGGAATATTTGGCAACAGGGACCAAAAATAGTTTACCATTTAACACAGCCAAGAGGAGACAAGAAAATTATTCTTTGGAGAGAATAAAACAAAGTGTGTGTGATATTCAAAAAATTCAGAACCTGTTGAGGTTACATGTTACAGTGAAAACTGGGATTGCATGAAATAGGTTCCAGGTCCTCCATCCCTCTTCTTAACGTTACTTTCAGAATATTGGCAGCAAGGTTTATTCCTTCCAAGCTGGAGATTAAAAGACCCTTCATCATGAAACCTGAACACTCAGGAGAAACAACCTGTAGATACTTACGGGGAATTCTCAAATAACATAGCCCATCCATATCATTTACATTGATGGCTAGAGGTAATGGCTATGCACACGCGCACAGAGATTTCCATCAGAGTCTAGTATTGTCTTCATTCCTGAGTATATAGCCAAACATGACCAGATATCTGAAGAAAGTGCCTAAGAATAAATACTGGGATCAAAATAAACCGTTACAAGGAACCAGGTGAAAACAATTCCAAAAATCTCAGTGAATACGAGAATATATTGCATCATGAGAAAAAAAAAAGCATTTTGAAAAAAGCATAATAGAAAAAAAGGAAGAAAATGCGATGTTAAAAATAAAATTATGGAGTAATTAAATAAGTATTTTTAGGTAAATTTAAGGAAATGTAAAAATTAAAGCAAAACTTAAAATGGAAGAAAATTAAGAGAGAAATTGGAACTCTTGTACACTGTTGGTGGGAATGAAAAATGGTGCAGCCATTATGATAAGTAGCATGCAATTTCCTCAAAAACTTAAGGATAGAACTACCACATGAACCCGCTATCCCACTTCTGGGTAACTACCCAAAATAATTGAAATCAGGATCTGAAAGAGATATTTGCATTCTTGTGTTTACTGAAGTGCTACTGACAATAGCCAATATGTTAAAACAATTTAAATGCCCACCAGAGGATGCATGGACAGAGAAAATAGAGTGGAATAATATTATTCAGCCTTAAAAAGGAAGGAAATCCTGTCATTTGTGACAACACGGATGAACCTGGAAAATACTATGCTGAGTGAAATAAGTCAGTCACAGAAGGACAAATACTGCATGATTCCACTTGTATGAAGTATATAAATCATCGAACTCATAGAAATAGAGAATAGAATGGTGGTTGGCAGGGGCTAAGGCGAAGGGAGATGTGGGGAAATGTTAAGTAACATATATAAAATTTCACTTATACAAGATGCATAAGTTCTAGAGATCTGATGTAAAACATTGTGCCTACACGGGAGCCCTAATGTATCATACTTAAAAATCTATTAAGAGGGTCGATTTCTTGTTACGTGTTCTTATTACAAAATAACAACTTTTTTAAAAAAGAGTGTGATTCTAGAATCATTTTCTGAGCACCTGGCTCATAAATGCAAGTCTTGTATCAAAACCTGAGCTATTCCTCTTCCCTCTTCTGTGTGGATACTATTTCCTGAGGAATCCACCTCTTGTTTTAACACGAGGTATAAAAGGCTACACATTCTGGAAAATGGTTGGACAGAAAGTGGAAGGAGGGTTGGACTGAGGTTAGACAATTGCATCATTGTTGATATAGGATGAAATAAAAAGCCACTTGAGTAGCAGTATATGATGACAGAATCAAGACCTTTATACTCTAGTCTATGTCAGAGGACCAGGAATTTCAGCTGGGAAGAACGTTATCTGAAGACATCAGAACTGCATTCATCACATGGAATTGGCTAGAATCTTCCACTTTTACCTGACTTCTTTTTGTGACTGTAGCTCTGAAGGGAGATTTGATTAATAATCAAGTAAAGAAATACTGGCAACAAATGTCATCTACCTCTCAGCCTATTACAGAAAGCTGGTGCAAGCTATTTTCTCAGCTGAAAGATAATCTGAGAAAGTAGTTCAGAAGAGTGCAATGTATTTGAGGTAAAATCAGTGAAACAAGACCAAAAATGTAAAATGTAATTGTCTTTTAAAACTATAAGATAAAGTAAAAAGTTTTCATACATCAAATTGGGGGGAAATATTACCTTTATGCAATGAAACTCAGACTTGCCTTGTATTTCTGTTTTCAGCAATAAATGCCAGAAGTTAGCATGCTGTCAAGTACTGGGGTTAGCAATGACAACTATTTATTGTGGGTTTACTATGTGTCTGGCACAATTTACCCATAGCAAAGGCCCTATCAGATAAGAAATAGTGTTATTCCTCTTTAAGAAGTGAGGAAATTGAGGCATGGAGGGATTAAAATTATTATCCAAGTATAGATCCTATGAAGTGATTGATATAGGAATTATAGACCTCAGGCTTTATAGCAGGACTGCTGTGTTGTGCTGTGTTCCCTCTTAAAAAATGTAGAACCAAATAGTTTAATATTTACCTAAGAAAAAGCAAAAAGCAGGATGTTTTAAAAATACTTCAGTTCAGAAAACATATCATCTACCTGCCCAACTCAAAAAAGGAAACAAACATTAGAATATGAGAATGAGAAAGATGGGATATAAAATAATTAATTGAAATGATACAAACTAGTTAAGGACACAGGACATATTATGTAAAATATATGAATTGAATAATAATATTCTGCATCTAAAACCCCAGCTTCCCTTACCACAACCAGAAAATGTGGGAGCTGTGGTTTTGTATTTAATAAGTAGCCTAAAATTCTTGCTTTACCAAAAACAAATTTTATAAAATTATATTAACCTTGAAATTTGATAGTTATATTTAAGAAATGTATTTCCACAGAAAAGAGAATATTACTGAAAATTTCAGAACAGTTTTTCAAATACAGATTTCAATATATCAATATGTTATAAGTTGGAGCAAGGTATTAATAGATATCAATTTTAGCATGTATTAATACCTCAAGTAATCTATTTCAGATATGAATCTTGTATCAATGGTCAAAGATGGAAATTTCAATCTGGCTGGTTGCATTACTATTAAAATGTTTTCAAGTGTTGTTTTGGGGGTGAATTTGCTGTGCAGAAAGGAGCCATAAACACGGCAATGATAAATCACATAACCAGAAAAACAGAAAGCAATAAAAGAAAACAATGTACCAATACTCTCATACTCTGAAATGTGTCATTAGTGGCTACAGAATATAAATAATCATTTTTCATTAGTAACTAACGGCATTTTCTTTATCACCATGTTATGTGCCTTGTCACTGGCATTATGTGATGCAAAATCTGAATCATTTGGTCAATTGTGGTTAAAACTGAAAAATTCATGAATCATTTTTATTATAAAATTAGAATGATACAACATTTATAAACATTTTTGGTTAAGAAAAGAGAAATGGAAGAAATTCAGGTTATACTTCTACACATTTCTATTGTTATGCTTTGGAGTTAACAAAGGAGATTTTATTATTACTATTTTGAGGGTGTTCCTTGCTGTCAGTTTCATAGGCAATCCAGGAAACAGTATAATGTTTACTATTTTTTTTTCGTGCAGGAAATGGAAGATATTCATTAATTCTGGTTAAATAGCCCAATCCTTTCTGGCAAAGTGCCAAGACAAGGTCTCTTGGACTCATGGTAATAAATCCTGTAACAGAGGAAATCTAAAAAGTAACTTAAAAGACTAAGGAGCAATTGGATCTTACCTAAGAACCTCAGAAAGTGATAAGGCACATAACGTTAAGAAGTGGCAGACCCAATCTATTTGTCAGTCTTTTCCTTCCTCTCACACTGCTTTTTATGTTTTAAGTGGAAGAACAGCTGTGAAGAGTGCATTGTATGTCCATCATTATGCCACTTTACATGATAATTTCCCTGAGATTGATTTACTTCTGCCTGGGACATTCGTTTTCTCTCTCTGACACCCCAACTTATATAAGCCGCTAAGTATATACAACATATCTATTCAAACTTTTAGTAAATGTAAGTATAAAGCTTTGTCTTTTGAAATCTGCCTTCTGAAGACCATAGCTTCCATTTCCACTTTTAAGAGGCTAGAGTCTACATTTCAACTTTGTAGCTATTGTTAAACACAAACGCTTTCAATACATGACTGTTCAATATTTTCAGTTCCATACCAATAATTTAAGCAATCAAATGCTTTGCCCAAAACATGTCATTTGTTTTTAATAGTCTCTTATTTGGATGCTATTAAAATCACTTCACATTATTCTTCAACTATTAAGTTAACGAAACAAAATTGTATTAACAGACTGTCTTATACAATATACTCAGGAAGCAAGTAGTAGGAGGCCATGCTATTAGGAAATCTATTTTCTACATTCAAAAGACTCCACAGTAGAATCTGCACCTAGGTTTAGCAATCAGGGCTTCACCACAGAATAGCATGTCCTATATCTCTAGGTTACTATTCTAGATAACCTATCTATTCTAAATCAGCAGTCTTTAACAGATTACACTACCACACTTTCCATCCTTTTTTTTTTTTCCCACCATCACTTCTTCCTGAGGCAGAGCCCTGCTTATTTGGACATTCCTTCATGTTCCTTTTCTCTTCTTGCATGACCTCTCCCGGATACAGCTAGATTTCCTGAACAAACTCAGTGACTTAGAATAAATTATAAAGCTCACTTGTAAGATCTAGTTATTTTCCTATAGCAATTTTATTTAAATACATCTTTACTGAATGCTTTCTATGTGCAAGGATCCAGTCTAGGTGTCAGTAGTTCAGTGAAGAATAAGACATGCTTCTCAGTGAGTTGATGTCATCTCTGGGTCATCTCAGAGAAACTGGTCTCGAAGAAAACTGTCTAGAATTCAATAGGTACCATACAGTCACATAATAGACTCATATATATTGTCTTGATAAAATCATGTGCACTTTTATACTCTTAAGTAGAATTTGATTAATAAATTTTATAGCATGTATTACTAAATACAAAATCAATTTTTCATAGTTGATATTTACTTGCTGATTTAGCTATGTGGAAGTACCATGACGTTTTATATTTTTTTTTTTCCTGACAGAATTCATGGGGCTCTTTTCAAAAGTTCACTTGGGGAATGATTCACATGCAAAACTTGATGAAGCAGCATATTCTTTGCCATGTTTGTCTTCTTAATTATAGAGAGAAATGTTCCATTTAGCGACTCTGAACAGTTAGTATTAATGTAAGTATGGCTTTCTAAAGCACTGTCTTCTGACAGGTTATCACTCATGTGGCTTGATTTGCATTATCAACAACTAAGAGGAATTGAAAGGCAAGCAAACTATGGCTAATATATCAAAAGGTTGATTTACAAAATTCCCACAGGCAAGTCTGTTTGCTGGACATCAAATTAGCAACATGGGCAAGATGTAATTTACAATTGCTTTCAGGCAACATAGAGATAAAATGCTTAATTATTTATTAATGAAGGCCTAATTAATCTTCTGAAATGCTTTTGTGTGGATGAAAAACAAGGGCTTTATCTTAAAAGGCAAAATATCAAGTAATTAGCAATATAAAAATTGAACTCAGTTGCAAATTCACATGTGCACCTAATGTCCCCGATCTCTATGTAATAATGCTGACACCTAATGCATCAATTATTTAATCTTCTTCACTGACAGAATCACTGGAATTTAATAATAAGGGCATGGGTTACAATAGATAATATTATAATTTTAAAATAATTCTTAGGCCTCCATTAGCTATATACATTATAATATATTGGGTTGTTGGAAAAGTCATGGCGTATTTTTTCCTGTTTTTCGTTGTAAAAATGCATCATGACTTTTTCGACAACCCAATATATTATGTACATATTTATATTATGTACATGATATATATTATATAATATATATGTCTTTTCCAAAATTATTGTGGATAAGGGCATTTTGTCAGATTTATTGCAAATATTTTCTCCCAATCTGGCTTTACTTTTCATATTCATGAGATTGTCAAACAAAGGCAAGATTAACCAGTTCAGCTGGTAAAGAAATGAGCTCTTATTAATTCAGACCATATATTCCTTACATAGACAGCATAATCAAGGAAATCAAAGGTGTCATCTCCCTAGGTCCCACAAGACACCAAACCAAAAGGGCCTGGATGACTGCAATATGAATGATGGGGCCACCTGTTGCTGAAGGGCTGAGTCCATGGACAGCTAAACAGTTCTACAATCTGTAGCTATATCCTAAGGGAGGTGAGGTAGAAAGCCTCATCATCAGAACATAGAGGCAATGAGAAGAAAGTGTCTCCTGCCAGCCTCAGGAAAATAGAGAAGCAGTAGGAAACGGCCTTGTAGCATCTCATCATAGATCTCCCAGGCATTCATTATTCTGGAGGACAATGGGCTTTCTGACCAGACTTAAGTCAGC
>NW_017732297.1:47600-52186 GCF_001890085.2 Hipposideros armiger | reverse complement strand
TTGGTAGATGACTGGATTAAGAAACTGTGGTACATTTATACAATGGAGTATTACTCTGCTATAAAGAAGAATGAAATTGTACCATTTGCAATGATATGGATGGACCTTTATTTTATTTTATTTTTATTGTTTTTCTAGGAAATCTTGTTGATCTTGAGGTTCCCAAAATGTTCTCTTATTTCTTTTTATAGCTTTGTATTTTTATCTTATTTTTAAGACTCTGATGAATCTTGAATTAATTTTTGTGTATGGAGTGAGATGTGTTTTGAAGTTCATTCTGTTTCCCATACATATATTTAGCATTTCTACCACCACTTGTTGAAAAGGTTTTTCTTTCAACACTGAGTTATTTTCACACCTTTGTTGAAATTCAGTTGAAAACATAGGTAAGAGGCTGTTCAAATAATCTTTTCTATTTATCTATTTGTTATCTTCATATTTATACCAAGCCCTCTTTATTACTATAATTTACTGTAAATTTTGAAATAAAATAGTATGTCCTCCAACTTTTTTCTTTTTCAGATTGTACTATCCATTATTTTTCTTTGTATTGACAAATAAATTTTAGAACAGGTTGTCAGGTAAATAAAATAAAAGACAATTGCTATTTTGGTTGGGATTGCTTTGATTATAGGGGCCAATTTGTAGAAAATAAATATCTAAAACATATTGTACATCTCAATCAATAAACATGGCATAACTTTTCAATTAATTAAATCTTCTTTAGATTATCTTTTAAAATTAAATTCATCTTTAATTTGAGGGAGATGGTTAAAAATAAAATTTATTTGGTATATTGACGTACCATGTGACCATGATAGTTCTGTTATTAAGCCTTGTAATTTTGTAGTAGATGCTTTTGCATTTTTTATAAATAATGATTCTACATTAACTATTTTTCTTCCTCCTTTTAAAAATTAATGTTAGTTCATTTTTGGCATTTTTGCTTGTAATGAGGGCCTCTAATAAATATTATAAATAAATGGACAGAGCCTAAATATGACATTGAGGGCTACTGCTTGGTACATAGTTCGCTAATTGTTTTAATAAAATATTCTTATTTAATTGTTTTCAAAACTGTCTTCTGCAACTTTTGATATGATCATGTTTTTTGTATGAGTCACATTGGTTGATAGAATAGTAAAATGAATTCACCTTATTGTGATAAACTCTATTTAGTAATGAATTACTATCTTTTGTAAGATATCTGCAATTTATTTTCCTAATGTTTTGTTAAAGATTACTTTATTTAAGTTCATTAATCATATTTGCATTTTTTCCCTTTTGAAATGTGTTGGCAAGATTTAGTTTTTTTTCTTTGGGGTGGCAGTTAATAGAACCCAACAAAACTGGTAAGTTTTTGTCTTAAGGAAATGGATCTGGTAAACACATGCTAAGAACCAGCCGTAATGAGCATGATAAGATTCAGAAGTGGGGAATAATGGGCATCCAAAGATATCGAGTTTTAATCACCAGGACTTGTAATGTCACATCATTGAGAACAAGAGCTAATATAAAGAGCTAATAACAGATATGATTAAACTAATAATTGTAGATGAAGAAATTGTCTGGGATTATCTGGGTGGGCCCAGAACACCATCACAGGTCACCTTGTAAGAGAGATGCAAAGGGAAATGAGAGACAGAGAGGAAAACATGATGTAAAGACTGAGGCAGATATTACAGTGATATGGCCATAAGCCAAGGAACAACTAGGAAGGTCTAAAACAACCAAAAGCTGGAAAAAGCAAGGAACAGATTCTTTCCTAGAACCTTCAAAGAGAGCATGGCCCTGCTGAAAACGATTCATATTTATGGACCCCAGAATTGTGAGAGAATAGATTTTCCTTCTTTTACCCTACCAGGTTTGTGGTCATTTGTTATGGCAGCCACAGGAAACTGATACTGGGGAAGAATAGCATAGTAAGTTCATAGTAAGGAAGGGCCAAACATTTTTGGGAATTTAAATGAGATCATCCATGTAGACTGCTTAAAATAACACTTACTGATTTTGGATGGCATTGATCATTGATCACGTGCTCATGGTTAAGGGTATTCATGGTGGAAAGTAACCTGCATCGTAAGGAGACAGCACATAATTGGTCGTGGGACACATACAGCCTCACACCCACCAGCGCTCATGAGCAGATTTCTGTGGTACTATAAACCTCAGCCATCCAGGCATTTTCCGGTGGTGGATTGGACCATAACCTGGACCTTTAAATTGCCCTGAAACATGTCCTCACCTCAGCAACAGGAGATGGATAGAGCTGGGTGAGATTTGACACAGGTGGACACAGCTGTCGAAAGACCTACAGTTGCTGGGATGGGGGGTGGGCGGGGTACGTTGCTTCCTAAAGACACATCTGCATTCCTGTACTCTTCATGAAGATGGCTATTAGTGAGGGTTAGGGAGGAATTATTTAAAACTTCAATTGGTCCACCCAGCACACAATCTAATCGTATTTCAGTATCTTTTGTTTGTTTCTTTTCATAGCATTATCATTATGTAACCCAGTATTTCTGAATGAAGAGAAATTCCCCACCCCCCACTCCAACCTCAGAGATAGTCCAGTATATCTGGAAATGTTTTTGATTGTCATAACTCTTGGAGCTGGGGTCCAGGCATCTAGTGTGTAGAAGTCAATGGTGCTAAACATCATACAATAAATAAGACAATGCCTCATAACCAAAAGAAAGAATTACTGGTCAGAAATGTCAGTTGTGCCAAGGTTGATATACCTAATAGGTTATTATTTATTCATCTGTCTCTGCCTTCTACCTAGAATATAAAATCTATGAAGGCAAAGATGTTTTATTTTTGTCTTCTGCTCTATTCCTAAAAACTACAATTACATAGTTAAGATTTCAATGGTGTTTTGTTTTAATGACTGAAAAATTCTATGACCCAGAGTAAGATTATTAGATATTTGCAGGGATTTCCTAGAGAAAAAGACTATTTTACCAATAATGTTTATTGCCTTTTATATAACATACAGTCCACCAATATTTAAATACATGCATGTATGAATATGCTTTCTCATTGAGTCTTAACTATTCCAGTAGTTTATGCTATTTTGAAGAAAAGATTAACTAATTTACTATACTCACAGAAAAGAGTTTTTTGGGTTTTTTTTTTCCTGTAAAGTGCTAAGGCATGCTTTAGCACATTAAAATCTTTTTAGTAGAGAGATTCTATAAATAAGGAACTAACACTATTTATTATTTTTGTGCTTGCTTGAAATAAATCAAATATATAAAACATAATGTATCAAGCATTTCTTACTATTGTGAAGGCCTGATCACATTTTATATTCTTATTGTATTTTATATTCTTCACTTGTAAAATAAGAGTAGTAGAATTTTTTGTGTGTGTTGAATTTTGAGGATGAATGAGCCAATAAACACATAGGCTAGAATAGGGCCTGTCAGATTGATGAGCTGCAAAGATTTTAGCAATGCCATCAATGATAGCTCCTGATTTCAAAAAACTTAATGCATAGCACTATACCCAGTAATAAACATATGCTTTCATGTTCATTGGGATGAATGTGATGTTAAATAAATTTCTCTGAAAAAATTATTACAACATATGTCACAATTATATTTGAAACTTAAAGTAAGAGAGAACTTAAAAAACAAAACAAGCAAACAAAAAACAAAAACACCTGGGAGAGGAGTGGGGGGTTGAGGAAGGTAAAGAGGTGTAATAGTATAAAGCAGAATTATCTGTCTCCCTAAAGATTATTGAACTATTTAATCAGTTGACTAGGCAATTCCAACTTCCCAAGAGTTTTAAATCTCATTAAAGCCTATCAGAATATCATTCAAATATTTAATTCAGAGTACCAGTTATGTCCACTCAAGTTTGAATTACATGATGCAAAAATGTTCTGTACCATGGAGGTTTAATTTCTTGTCCAGTTCCAGTGAGGAAAAATATGCTTAATTTTGTTCCTGTGAGAAAATTATTAATTAGATTTATTGCTCATTTGATTGCTTTTAAAAGTCCACATAGATGTAGAAAGTATGTCACAGACTAATTTATACAATAAATGCACATTCCTAATTAGCAGTAAATTGTACACACATTGATATAAATTTTTTACATACATTTCCTACTTCAGGGGAATATTTCTAAACAAAATCTCACCATGATCAGTTTCCATGGTAGATATTTCATGTAGTCTTTGGACCTGGAATTTTATATATTTTGTATGCTTGAAGTTATTTGCCTTTTTTCCTGCCCTTGCCTCTCCATCTCTTTGTAAGTGAAATAAGTATTATTTAACAAATGTACCTCCTGGTTTGGTTCTAATATAAGTGATGCATATCAACTGAGGTAAGAGAATTCATTTCTGTCAGGAAAATTCCTAAAAATAAGAATCCATAGCTATATTTTTTATTACTTCAATTTTCCCAGAAATTATAATAATAATGTTTTACTGCCTATTAATTTTCATGTTTAGAAGACAGAAATTAAGAATCCAGTGCTTCCTCTTAGGGATTTCCCATGTTTATTAATATGAAGTCATATCACTAGAACTGGGAGCATATTGAATGTTAGAGTAAATACTGTTGTAATAC
>NW_017732297.1:35237-40290 GCF_001890085.2 Hipposideros armiger | reverse complement strand
AAAATAGAACCATATATCTCTCCACAAAACAGATTAGCGACATAGATTAAGTGCACAAGATTCAGAGGTAGTACTGAGGAGTTGATTACTCTAATTGTATATTGTTCAGAAATGAATTCTAGGAAAAGGCGATATCTAAGCTAGGTTAGGAAAAACAAAAAGAGTAAAAAATGAACAATTGTGAATCCAGTCCCTATCATATCTGCTATGTGTTTAGGGCTGGTTATTTACTCTTTATGAGATCTTAGCTACAACATTCTCTAGACAAATGGAAATAATAAAGCATGCTTCACTGAGCTATTTAAGAGATAAATGAGGTGCTTTGGAAAATATAACTGTGTGGAGCACATATCATAGAATTGCAAAAAATAGTTAAAATTAAATTCAGGTTTTCTCATAAAAATAGATCAACTAGAAGATAGTTCATGATCTCAAGGACTGACTTTCTTAAAGTGAATTTTCCTTATAACTTGTAGAATGTTTTATAAATAGGAGCAATGGAAATGGGAAAATATTTTTATGTTGTTTATTTACCAACTGTTTACCAAATGCACACTATAATCCAGGCAATATTCTAGGCACTTGGGATACATCCATGAGGGAAACAGAGAAGATACCTTTTCCTCTGGGCAGGGAGTGGGTGAGATATAGACAATAATTACAGTAATGACAATGCTAATGAGCCAAACAAAAGGAAGGACAGGGTAAGTGGAATGCTTGGTGTCATGATTTTGTGGGGTTATGTAGTTAAGATAGGTGTGTTGCTTTTTCCATTTTCTACCACTCTTGCAGATCCAGTCTCTGCTTAACTGTGTCCTGGAGGCTTATTTCTACACATAACATCATCACCCAGGTTTCTTTTCTAATTGGTTGTGAGTAGGTTCAGTAAAGAGAAGTTAGTGATAGGAAATCAGAAAAGAGTGAGGGTAATTCCTCATGCCTTTGTTCTGGCAATAGTACTTTTGTTCTAGGAATTATTGCCTATTTCTCCTATTATGTATATCCAAAGAAGAACAAGGAGTACAACCCTGCTGCAGCTTCAGCTTTAATGAGCTCAAAAAACACTATTCCCTCTCCTTTTTCCTTTGCTGTCTTCAGTCTTAGAACCTAGTTCTTGCTCTGCCGTGTTTGTGATATTGAAAAATCATGAACGTCATTGAGCTTTAAATTCCTACTCTAAAAATGAACCCATCTGCCTCATTGTGGTTTTGATTTACATTTCTCTGCTTAGAGATGTTGAACTCCATTTCATGTACCTGTTTGTTGTTTATATATCTTCTTTACAGAAATGTCTATTCAAGTATTTTGCTATTTTTAATTGCTATTTTTTTTATTTTATTTTAATTTTTTTGCTGCTGGGCTGCAGGAGTTCCTACAGCTAACAGTATTGTATTGTGCACTTTAAAACTTAAGGGACTGGATCTCATGCTGTAAATGTTTTTACCACTTCACATACACACACACACACACACACACACACACACACAGCAGGAAACTCTTTTTGAGATGATGGATATGTTTATTACCTTATTTGTTGTGATGGTGCCATAGGTGAATGCATATGTCCAAAGTCGAATTGTATATACTAAANTATATATATATATATATATATATATATATATATATATATATATATATGATCTTGGTACAAAGGAAGATGACTCTTATTGACACTATGAAGAAAACTGTATTTTAATGAAAAGTAAAATGAACCAGTAAAGACACTTCAAATAATATTTGTACTATTTATTTAAGGAATAAAGCCATGATTTTTACATAATAATTTTAGACCCTACCTAGGATTATGTTTAATTGTTTTCAAATGTGGTGTGGCTAAAAATAAATTTGACACAGTGTTTTTTTTTTATCAAGATGGTTGTGATTTTCCCAAGTTTAATCAGAGGAATAAAACACTCCTCTGAATTCCAATTATTACCAGCATCGTGCTTCAGTTCTCCTGAGAGACATTTGCTTCTATTAGCAATTTTTCACTTTAAAGCTTATTACAGATGAATTTTATTTCTTATGATCCCACCCTCGGAAATTTGTGTATTTCCTTGATTCTGATGGGCTGTAACAATGTGAGAATTATTCTGAGGAACTTAATTCCTGACTTTCTAAGGGTGAATCACCTGAGACCCAGATATTATTTTTTAAGTGGATTCTGAGATACCTGTTCCAACAATAAATCAAGGAAAAAAAGGAATTTTAAAAAGCCAATAGCATAAGTGTTTTAAGTTATAGACTCCTTAGCCATGTTTTTTAAAGATTAAAGATCATTTAAATTCATTTAAGTATATTTCAAGGAAAAGAGGGTTAGAGATAAAGTAAATAGAAAACAAAGAGAGTGGGCTTTATTAAGCATTAAAAAATAGAATGTAGAAAATGGTGACAAGAATGTTCTCAGATAAATAAACATAAATCAAATTTCCCTCAGGGTTTCACCCATGTTCCTATAGTAAGTTTTGTTCTGTTAGCCTAGGGTGAGCAGAGCAACCTACTTCTCAAAGTCATGGGTTTCTGATTAAAATATTTCTAGACATCCTGGATCTTTCAGTTGTCTGTGTCATGACCAGTTACTTTGGAAACATTTTTCCCAAATTCATCCTCTGCAATATCAACAATTGAGTGTAACTTATACAGTCCTTTCAGAAGGCCAATCTCTGGCCTATACCTCATAGAAGGAGATTTCATGTAGATGACAAGATGACTATCTCAAGTTAAATTTATCTTAGAATTTAAAATTCAAAATTGAGAAGAGGCCAATTCTCCAGGAATGTATCATAGAAGTGCATCTGCTTATATGTAAGACATTTATAACAGTTAAGCAATGATTATGGTGAGGAGTAAATGTACTAAAATTAGTGATAGAGTTTTTTTTGTTGTTATTTTTAAGCTTCATCAATAATAGATACTTCATATATACTTCTCATATTTTGAGATGCAACATGAATTTGACTTCACAAACAGATGTTATTCATAAGATTGCTACACATTTGTGTCACATAAACACGGGCAATGTGATAAATTCTGTCTTTGTGTGATTCCAATAAAAATATATATTATATCACATGCTGCATTAGTGAGGGTATTTCTTCCAGGAGTAGAAAAGGGCTAAATCTGCAAATATCACCTGTGTCATAATAAAAAAGGTTTACCATATACTGAATACTGGCTTCAAATCCACATTTTTCCCCCCCAGGTATAATAAAACACACATCATGGTACAATCGTTGGCCCTGTTATAATTTCATGAACTGGGACCCATTCACCATACCTTGCTGTACTCTCCACAAACTAGTTATGGCTATTTGGATTTCTGAAGTAACAGAAATACAATAAACCTGTATCCTCTGTGTAAAAACTCAAGCTAGGGGTCATAATAGCAAGTCAATGGTTATATCCTGCCAAACTCCAGTAAGACCAAATTTAGGATGTGAAAAACAAAAACATATTCCTCCATGAGAGTACGCCAAGGTCATCTTATAGTTTCATTCTCCTCCAACAGAATACAACCAGCATCGATTTTCACTGGGCACTCTGCCTTGGCAAAGACATTTGCTTTGGAAGGACCCTTCTAGCTTCTCTCTGTGAGCTCTTGAATTTAGGTCAATCCATAAATTATTATTCAGTAGTCCAGGCTTTACTGGTAATTTGGAGACCAAATGTAAGAGTTGGCTCCCCAGCACATGTCCAAGGTTATATATGAACACTGTAAAAGTTGTAGTATTATTATTCCAAGACTCAGAGTGGCTCTGTTGAATATTAGTGGAAATGAAAAGTCCCAGAGAATTAACTAGGATGGCTTTTACTGACCCTGCAATATAGGCAGAGAGTTGAGACCACCATACCAATTTCAATCACAGCCATTTAAAAAAGTGTATACAAGGCTTACCACTACTATACCTATTGTTAGGTATATGTTTAATAAATTGTTGTTATTTTATAGTTAATTACTACTAATACTAATATGTGTCATTTATTTAGTGTTTACATTGTGCCAAACACTGTGCAATGCCTTACAACTACATTATTTCTAATTAACTTGACTTTGATAGTTAATTTTATGTGTCAATTTGACTGGGCCATGAAGTGTCTATGTATTTGGTCAGACATTATTCTGAGTGTTACTCTGAAATGCCTGGATAAAATTAACATTTCAATTGGTAGACTGAGGAAAGCAGATTGCCCTGCATAATGTGTGGGCTTCATGCAATCAGTTGAAGGCCTGAACAGAGCAAAAAGGCTGACCCTCTCATGAATTAAAAGAGAATTCCTCCCACCTAACTGCCTTCTAGCTGGGACATCATTCTATTTGCTGTTTTCAGATACAAACTAATACATCAGGTCTCTCTGGGTTTCGAGCCTGCCAGCCTTCAGACTGGAAATACACCATGGGCACTCCTGGGTCTCCAGTTTGCCAACTACCAATCTCCCGACATGTCAGTATCCATAATTACCTAAGCCAATTCCTTATAAGAAATCTCTTTATATATGTGTGTGTATCCTATTGGTTCTGTTTCTCCAGAGAACACTGACTAATACACATACAAGTCTCTAAATGGTTTTGTCATTATTGTGTTCTTTCTTTTTTAAAATTTGTATTCTTTGTTTTTCACATAAAGATTCTAAGAATGAGAAGTTAAATTACTTGCCAGTGTTCACATATTTAGTAAGCTAAGAAATACAGTTACAAAGCCAATTTTTAGAACTCCACAAGCAGTCTATCCATTACACAATACTCTTGTATTCTTGAAGAGAATTTTTGTGGGACATTTCATTTGTATTAAATCTCTTAGAGAATCAAGCTATTACATATTTTTAAAAGTAACTTGTGGACTTTATCTAAATATTGTAGCTAAATTTTCTTAAAAACCCACCATTAGGACTGACTGAGCGGTGCATTGGTTAGGAGTTGGCTTGGTTCGCCAGCTCTGAGCAGCAGGGCCTTGGTTCGGATCCCACATGAGGGCCAGTGATGCTGCACCCTGTACAGCTAAGATAGTGAACAACAGCTCGACCTGGAGTTGGGTTGCTGTGAGTCACCAGCAAC
>NW_017732297.1:24919-26387 GCF_001890085.2 Hipposideros armiger | reverse complement strand
CCAGCAAGGGCGGGGTGTTGTGGTCTCCGCATCATAAAAGAGTCCCCATTGCTTTCTGATGCAAGGTCCAGTCTCTGGTCATCTGCCAGAAGCGCAGTCATGTATAGTTTGAGGCTGTAGTTGGTGTTATGAGCCATGGGAGTCCTTCAGTCACTATTGTGGGGAGCTCAGTGCGCACCCAGCACTGGAAGACGTTGTGCACCTGGGCAAAGACATGGACCCAAACCAGGATGCTGCTTCCTGTACCGAGGCTCGACGGTAAGACAGCATGGAGACAGAGACCATTAGGGGCAAATTTCTGCCTTCTGGCAGTATGCAAACCAATTTCCCATCCTGGGAAAGGATGGTAGCTCTCAGTGGTGGGGCCCTGGATGACGATACCACACCGTTTTCCCCAAAACCATAGGGGAAGGCAAGTCCATTTCCTGGACCTGCAACAAAGGCAAAGGCCAAAGGGCCAATGCAAAGGTACCCCATAGCAAGGTCCCTCTTCTGTCTCACGGCAAGGTGACCTGCAAGGGGGGTTGGCCAGGAGCACAGCAAGGCTGGACTTGCTGTCCACAACCAGCACCAGGCCCCCATGGTTCCACCAAGGCAGCCAAGGGATCCCGGTAGACAACGGTCTTCCACGGCCAAGTCCATGTTCGTGTCTGGCCTTCAGCCAGACCTTCCCCGGTTGAAAGGAGCAAAGCTCCCTGCTTTACCCGGGGCAAGTTCTGGGGTTGGCTTGACCCCGGCACTACCTTGAGGGTGTGTGGCAACCTCGCTACCACCCTATCTAGCGGTGACTGGCCTGTCTTGCATGGCTGCTCATTTAGCAGATGCAACACTAGTTGTACTTGGGATGCTCATTGCTTCCATGGGCTTGTTCCTTCTAGGGCCCAGAGCTTTTCCTTCACAGCCCGTTGAAATGTTCTACCATACCCACAGCCAGCGGGCGATAGAGGATGTGCAGCTGCCACTCTATGTCCTGGACCTTTGCCCATGCTGAGCTTGCTGCCCCATAAAGTGGGTTCCACAGTCGCTTGAGATGGTGAGCGGCCACCCAAACGCAGCGCTCAGCTGCTCCAGGGCACGTATGGTGTCCTGTTGCGAAGCAGTGGGAGTAGGCCTTACAAATCCCAAGCTGGTGCTGGTGTCAACTGCAGTAAACAGGTACCGCTTATCTGCAGCCTGGAGAAGCGGCCCCACATAGTCCACCTGCCACACTTGTAGTGGGCATAGGCCTTGCTCAACCTTTCCAGGCTGAGTAGGCAATCGTCGTCTATGGGGGCGGTGGCTAGCACACTGGGGACATGACTGAACAGCCTCTGTGACATCTGCCACTGTCAGAAGCATGCCTCAGCGCTGGGTCACTTGGCCCAGAGTTCGAGGGCCTACATGCCCTAGTTTCCGGCATAACCAAGGGCCCTTAGTGGCATCCTTCATTGCCGAAAGAGAGAGAGGACGGGCAGGGTGGACCTGTGCC
>NW_017732297.1:15377-22714 GCF_001890085.2 Hipposideros armiger | reverse complement strand
TATGGGCTGGTCCTGCTCTATCTGCCACTTGATCACCGAGTGGGCCTGGAGCACGACTTGAGTTGGGCTCTCGGGTCGTGACACAGGGTGGGAGGAAAACGGGGACCCTACTTGGCCTTCCAATGCCTTTTCCACAGCATGGACCCATTGCTCCAGCACCTCCTGAGCCTGTTTCAGCTGCTGGACTTGCTGCATCTGGTCACATATGGTGACTGCTTGCTTATGCAAGACGGAGAGAAGCAGCCATGCAACCCGCCCCGCTGACTTGCGGTGGGCCATGGGTATGCTCGTCTCCATATGGCCTAACGCCTCGCGTGCAGCCTCTGGTGTGGGCTCCACCACCTCCCAGTCCTCAGGAGGGGCCCATGCCGTGAGGAATTCAGTGACCGGGTGCCACAATGCGGTTGGGGGCCACATAGTGGAGTCCTCCCCTGAGCATTTGGGGCAGCGGGTCAGTCATTCACCAAATCCTGATGCCAACTACGCCAAATGTCATGTCCGAGGGTGTCAATCAGGGCCCGTTTCAGTGGTGGGATGCCCAGCTGAAAGAAAGCACGAGGCAGACTGTGTGCCATAAACGCATCAACAGCTATTTATTGATCCGAGGCCGGGGCCAGGGAGAGAGCTCCAAAATGGGAACAGGGTTTTATACCGTCATAGATACAACAGGTGCATGGTGCCAGCACACATGCACAGGAGGGAAACTTACAAGCAATTAACAGAACAGGATAACAGGAAATGTACATCAGCAAGTTGTGTCTTCTCCTCTGTCCTACCCAAGGGGGAAAAGCAGGCCGGTCTCCAAAGCCTGTAAACATTTCCTAACCGAAAGGCCCTAACACCTGAGCCCCACAAAGAATAAGGAGAAACAAATATATATGAATTCATTACAGAAAATCTGATGGGAACATTCATTTTTCTCAGCACCGCTCTCAAACTAATGATCTGTTATACTAAGGGACAGCCATATGAAATTGTTCAATTTTAACAGAAAGAATTGAGGGGTACTAGCAACATCTATTGATAGGTATTACAAGAAAAGTTTATATAAGCATCAGTTATCACTCTTTTAATAGAGGTTAATCAAACTGTTAGTAAAAAAACCAGTTTTTTCTTATTTTCCTCATATTTCTGAAAGTACGTTATTACGTGACAGTTGGCATTATTCTACTCCAAGCTTAGCTTTTTTTGTTTTTGTTGATTATGTTGTTTGTTACTACACAATCACCTTAATGAGTTGATTAAATAGGGGGGAAAATAAATACTTTCTAATACCTTCCCAAGACCAAAGCAAATATTACTCTCAAATTGTTAATTACCTAAATAGGACAAGTGTTGTTCAGCATAAATAAGAAAACAAATATTCATCCTATTGGGCATATTTATATACCAAAATGATACAAACTCCAAAAGATAGTCTGTTATTGAGCAAAAATATCTAAATACATTTATTAATTAAATTATTTATTCATTAATATATCTAATAATTTACACACACACACACACACACACTATTTGCTATTTAGTACTGAAATTCCTGTTGTCCTTACAACAGTAATAGTGAATAGTGTTTGTGGACTCTGACCGCAAACACTAATAATGCCAATGGTTTTGATCTTTTATTCTCACATCAGTAAAAGATGTGTAAGTGTAAGTCAATAGTTAGGAGTGTAGTTTCTGACTTCCGCTTTTCTGCATCCTCAGTTACCACTTAGTTTTGTCTAAGGCACAATCTAAATCTCAGTATATGTATTAGTAAAACCAGACTAATCAGAGTAACTGCCACCTAAAATTTTTTTAAATAAATGAATTATTTTATATAGAGCTTTGTTTTAATTTATTATGAATGTAAGCATAATTCAGAAGTCTGTTGTCTTGCACGTGGTGCTAAGGGCTCCTGTGCTCCATCTGTCTTATTTTGAACATTTTTAACTGTTTCAAAATATTAACTCATCATACACATTGAAAAGTAAGACTCCTTCATCCTTTGAATAGGTTAGAAAATATGTCAAAATAAGTTATGAAAATATGTAGGTCAGTTATAAATTATAAAATAGTCTAAGATCTGTAAAACATAGGTTTCCATATTATCAGAAGATAAAAGGGATATGGGAAATAATTAACTTCCACTTGATTCTTTGCCTCAGCCTTGGTCTTGGTATATTTTTAACCTTTGTTTTCTGACCTTTGTTTGCTAGTAGCTTTGAAAACAATTGTTAAGATTTTATGTGATATTTTCTCCTGCTCTCCTTTTAAAGACAAACTAAGAGGTCACAATGAAAATCTTACAAAACAAAGTACTTATGTTGTTGTCTTAAACAGAGAAATTGATTATTATTAACCTAGAAGATTCATCTATTAGAAGAATGAAAAATAGTAATATTGCATTTTTTCACATAGGGGAAAGTATGGTGGTAAGAACGTAAATTCTAGAGTCAGAAAGACCTGCCTTAGAATCTATGTGCCACCATCGGTTAACTGTGGGAGCTTAGAGGAGTGAATTTCTCTGTTCCTCAGCTTCTTTTCCCATGAAAAAAACAGGTCTAAAAATTTCAGTTATAATGCATTTTTCATGATTATTTGAAGCAGTGGTAGTAAAGTGCTTAGAACATGCACTAAACTTCATCTAAACTTAAGCAATTATGACATATTAAGCTAGATTCAGTTAACCACTTGCCTTTTCTCTAGCTCTAAATTCATCATACAGATTTGTTTAGGTTATTTAAGCCCAACTCAAAAAACCAGAAAGTAGAGTTCTCCAGCTATTTGCAAGACATTCAATTGGTTTAGGCAGTGAGTGAAGAAAAAAGTCACTGTACAGTACTTTCCATAAATCAAAACCTTTCTTGTTTTTCAAATTAAGCAATTTTCAGAAGTGTCACTCAGAAAAGTGACACCTGTATTGTAAACAAGCACGAGGATGTAGTATCAGGGATGTGCTGTCAATACTTAGGACATTGAAAAGAAAAGGTGACAAGGACAAAGAGCTTTGGTGATCAGCATCTGAAGCAACTTCACTCAGAGAGCAAAGGAGATGACAGCAAGATCATGTTGAGATTGCTGGAGACAATGGGATGAATACATTAGAAAAAAATCCGTAAATAAAGAAAGATACTAAACATGAAGGTAAGAAATTCAAATTTAAGTATAGAACCCCTCCTTAACTAACAAGCATACATACAATACATTATCTAATAGTAAGATAAAAACAAAATACTTTCTTCTTTTTCATTAATCTCTTTGAGTCTTCCCTCAAAAGAGAAATATGAATGACACATAAAGAAAAGGACACTGATTGCCTCAATGCAGTGGTTGAAAAAAGAAGACATAAGAAAGACAATGCTTTTGAATGTAATGAATGATGTATAAGATGGACCTCACATACATAGGCATTTCATAAAGGGTAATAGTTATCAACAGTATTACAAAACCTGTACATAATCTCAGAATCACCATATTGTCCATTTTCCTTTAATTCTTACTCATTTCATTATACTTTATTTTTAGGAGAAGGAGTCATTTTCTTCTAAATCTCCTTTATAAGCACAACATTACCAAATGCAAGAAATATATACTGTAAGAAAATTAGCTTTTTTTTTTCTAAATAACATTTACTTTCTTAATCTATTATATTTCTCTTACTTCTTTATATTTGATTTATGTAAATATTTATGTATCTGCCTCATCTTTGGCAAAAGATTTTCATTGTTTTCCATTCTTTCTTTTCCTTCCTTCCTTCCCTCTTTCCTTCCACATTCTTTCTCTCCCTCTCTCTCTCTCTCTCTCTCTCTCTTTTTCTTTTTTTAATTTTTTCATTCTGTCATCCCTTGATAAACNGCTGGGACATGTTTCCAGGTGGCCGCAATGTAATGGTACCTCCCCAGTGTCAAGGACAGATGGTCCATGAGGTCCATTTCAGAGGGGATGGTGGCATTCAGGGGCAGTGTCACCCTGTTCAGTTCCTGGTAGTCCACCATCATGCGCCAAGCTCCATCTGCTTGCAGACCGGCCACAAAGGGGAATTGAATGAGCTGTGAGTGGGGCGTATAATGCCTGCCCCCTCCAGCTTCAGGATCGTCTGGCTGATCTCCTCATGATTCCTGGGAGGTGGTACTGGTGCACACAAACTGTCCTAGCAGGACTTGGCAGGACAACGGGCTTGTGGTGCGGGTGCCCTCGCACCACTGTTTTCACAACTTGCACCCACAAGCAGAATTCGTCCTGTGTAGTCTGCACTGCAAGGCCCTGAAAAACATCCACCCCTAATATCTATTCTGCAACAGGGGAGATGTACACCACATAGGCCCTTGGGGCAAGGTGTCCAATGTGCAAAACCACAGTTGCCTGCTGCACCCTTATATAATGGCCTCCATACCCCTCTATATATGCCAGGGGGCCTCCAAACCAGTCTGAATTGCAGTATAGCCGGGTGCTGTCGGCACCCGTGTTGACCAGGGCTAACACCACTGTACATTGTGGGGGAACCAAAGAATGGTCGGTTCCACATGAGGCCTCCGGTCTCCCAGTTCCCCCACCAACCGGGTCCCTCGGCCTGATCCCTAGTCAAAGAAGTCCTGCAGCCGCACTTTGCAAGTAGTGACCTTTGGTGGCTTGGTGAACTTCTGCTCTGGGCTCAACTGGGTCCAGAGGGCCAGCAGCACCTCATTGGGCTGCTGTTTGATCTTCACCTGTGACACTCCTGCCGCCAGGAGATCGAACCACATTTGCCTCCATCTCATTTTGACAGGACCCACTGCTGCTGAGCAGGGGCTCCACCTTCCACTCTGTGGGCGAGCCCTGGGAGTAGTTTTGACAGGCCTACCCACTCTCCCCACTTTGTCTGTCCGCTGGATCTCCACGTCACCCAGCCTAGCCATTGCTGTCGTGACCTCATAAATGCAGCCGTCCACAAAGGGGGTCAAAATGGCAGTCACCGGGCAAAGGAGCCTGCCGGGCCAGATGTAAGGATTAAATCCTTCATCTGTGTGGTGCACACTTCCTCATCAGGGCTATTATAGCGCTCCCGAAAGATCATCTGGCGCATGCCCATCTCCCTGATGATTTGCACCAGATCCATGTGCGTGGACCATTTGCGGACCACCTTCAGCAGTTCCCCTGGGTTTGTCCAAACCATGCAGGCTGTCAACATGAGCCAGTTGATCAGAGAGTGATTACCCTGGTCATTTCCCACCCAGCCCTGAACATTCTGCAGGCGCTGGCGAGGAAGGGTATCACAGTGATGGAGGCGAGTTGGACCATCTCATCAGGGGACAGATCCATGCTCTTGGCTCCATTATCCCACAGTTGCAGCAGCCAACCGGGTATGGTCTCTGACCCATTGGCTAACCTGCTTAGCTAGCTCCCAGAGCTCAGCCGACATATATGCCGTATACGTCGTGTGCTGCTTGACCTCCAGTGCCTAGGCAGTGCCTCCTCCCGGGACTATGGGCTGGTCCTGCTCTATCTGCCACTTGATCACCGAGTGGGCCTGGAGCACGACTTGAGTTGGGCTCTCGGGTCGTGACACANTGCAGCCACTATGGAAATCAGTATGAAGTATCTCAAAAATTAAAACTAGAACTACCTTAATGACGCAGCAATTCCACTTCTGGGTATTTATCCAAAGCACTAATTTGAAAAGATATATGGTCTTCTATGTTCACTGCTGCACTATTTACAATAGCCATGATATGGGAGCAACCTAAATGCTCATCAATAGATGATTAGATAAAGAAGAAGTGGTACACATATACAATGGAATATTACTCAGCCACAAAAAATGAAATCTTACCATTTGCTATAACAGCGATGTACCTAGAGAGTATTATGCTAAATGAAATAATTCAGACTGAGAAGGACAAATACCACAGGATCTCACTTATATGTGGAATCTAAAGAACAAAATAAACCAACCAAACAAAATAGAACCAGAAACGGACTCATAGATGCAAAGAACAAACTGAGGGTTTCCAGAGAAGAGAAGGGTTGGGGAGCCGGATGAAAAATGGGGGGGGGATTAAGAAATATAAATTGGTAGTTGCAAAAAAGTGATGGGAATGTAAGTTCTACATAGAGAATGTTGGGTCCGAGGGTGTCAATCAGGGATCATCTCAGTGGTGAGATGCCCAGATGAAAGAAGGCACACGGCAGACTGTGTGCCATAAACGCAGCAACAGCTCTTTATTGATCTAAGACTGGGGCCAGAGAGAGAGCTCCAAAATTAGAGCAGGGTTTTATACCCTCATACAAACAACAGGTGCATGGTGCCAGCACACATGCACAGGAAGGAAACTTACAAGCAATTAACAGAACAGGATAACAGGAAATGTACATCAGCAAGTCGTGTCTTCCCCTCTGTCCTACCCAAGGGGGAGGTGCAGGTCGGTCTCCAAAGCCTGTAAACATTTCCTAACTGAAAGGCCCTGACAACTGGGCCCCACAGTCCACCCCTACAGGGTTTGGGACCACTCCTTTTCTCTAAGGGCCATACCCTGGACCCAAAGACCACAGCAACAATATAGGGCACAGAACATAAGTCCTTTGGGATCCACCCCATAGTACGGCTTGAGACGGCTCACACCTGCTTTATACAGCGAGGGGCCTACTGTAGCATTTCCACGCGCTCCCTTGTCAACTATCCCTACCCATTGTTCACTGCATCGCCCAGCAAGGGCGGGGTGTTGTGGTCTCCGCATCATAAAAGAGTCCCCATTGCTTTCTGATGCAAGGTCCAGTCTCTGGTCATCTGCCAGAAGCGCAGTCATGTATAGTTTGAGGCTGTAGTTGGTGTTATGAGCCATGGGAGTCCTTCAGTCACTATTGTGGGGAGCTCAGTGCGCACCCAGCACTGGAAGACATTGTGCACCTGGGCAAAGACATGGACCCAAACCAGGATGCTGCTTCCTGTACCGAGGCTCGACGGTAAGACAGCATGGAGACAGAGACCATTAGGGGCAAATTTCTGCCGTCTGGCAGTATGCAAACCAATTTCCCATCCTGGGAAAGGATGGTAGCTCTCAGTGGTGGGGCCCTGGATGACGATACCACACCGTTTTCCCCAAAACCATAGGGGAAGGCAAGTCCATTTCCTGGACCTGCAACAAAGGCAAAGGCCAAAGGGCCAATGCAAAGGTACCCCATAGCAAGGTCCCTCTTCTGTCTCACGGCAAGGTGACCTGCAAGGGGGGTGGGCCAGGAGCACAGCAAGGCTGGACTTGCTGTCCACAACCAGCACCAGGCCCCCATGGTTCCACCAAGGCAGCCAAGGGATCCCGGTAGACAACGGTCTTCCACGGCCAAGTCCATGTTCGTGTCTGGCCTTCAGCCAGACCTTCCCC
>NW_017732297.1:4554-8077 GCF_001890085.2 Hipposideros armiger | reverse complement strand
GGATTTAATTATGACTCTATCATTAACTACCTAGGCTATTTTTTTTTTAGCTGAGCCATCCTGCCACCTGTTGGTAGCTAAGCGGCAGCTCAGCTCGGGCTGTGAATCAAACCGGGGACCCTGTTGCTCAGAGCTCAAACTCTTGAGCGAGCTCTTAACCAACTGAGCCACTCGGCCAGCACTACCTGGGCTATTTTTGATAAATTAACTTTACATTGCTTATTAGTCATCCTCATCAGGGGTAATAAATATCTGAGAGGTTAGCAAAAGCTTAAAACGTGATGTGCCAGTACAAATAGTAGTCATTCACTAAAAGATAATATTAGCTATTATTGGTATCATCAAAACTTAAACATAATTTCATAATCTTTCTTTTCTAACATATAGCTGTTGATATGACACTGGCTAAAAGAAATGCTTCTACCCTCATTCCTTGTTTAACGCCTTCCCAAGTCCCAATTGCTTCCAACCATCTTTACAATTTACATTCCTGAATCAAATTTTCACAACTGGTACATGAGATAACAAGACAATGCGGCTAAATGTTGATAATTCATGATAAATTACTCAGTTTACAATAGAAATACTGACTTTGAAATGATGACTGGGAACTTTTGCCAAATGATCAGTGGAACCCATGAAATGGACACTTCATAAAGTATGGAAAGCTTACTACATGATAGCTTATGTAAATCAGTGACACTATAACTAGATTGTGTGAAAGGAATTATATGTATTCATTTGTTCAATATAAATTACATTTAAGATCAGAGCCTGATACCTGAGATAGCATATCACATGAAATTAAGTATTCTTAATAGGTACTGTAAATCCAAAGGAACATGGAATATCTATGTAAATTCACAATTATATCATTACACTTTATTGGCCATAAGTAGAAGACGTAAGTCAATGGAGGTTGTTATTCAAAAAGAACCTCCACAACTTTACTTTAGAATGGCCACTGACATTGTAATTGATATTACTGTCCAAACTTCAGAGGCAAAATGTTCACACATCTAATGTTGGTGGAATCTTTTTATGAAAATGGTTAAAGGTGATAAAATATATGGTGTTGGAAAGAGAACTGACTCTGGGTGGTGAGCACACATTGTGATATATATTGGGTCTTTGGAAAAGTCATTATGTATTTTGTCTATGTTTTTCAAAGGTCATTTATTTATATAAAGAACAAAAATCAATCAATAATATATTATCCATTTTGTTCAATAACCTTTTGCCATCTTTCAGTGAACTTCTTAATTCCTTGTTCATAGAAGGACCTGTCTTTATTTGCAAAAAACTGAACAAGGTGCTGATTTATAGCCTCATCTCAATTGAATGTTATACCACGTAAGGAGTTTTAAAGAAAGTAAAACAAGTGGAAGTCTGATGATACACTGATGGAGTATAGTGGGTGTGGCAACACATCCCATCAAAGCTCCAATAATTTTTGATGGGTGATCAAACTTGTGCGTGGTCTTGCGTTGTCATGATGAAACACAACTCTTCCAATTAACAAGCTCTGGAGGTTTCTGGATGATGGATTTGTTCAATCTGTCCAATTGCCAACAGTACATATTCAAACATTGTTTGGTTCCTTGGTAGGAGCTTAAAAACACGACACCTTTAAAATCCCACCACACTGAGAGCACAACCTTCCTCTTATGAATGTCTGCTTTTGATGTCATTTGAAGCAAATCATCACGTCAGGACCTAGACAGTTTGCACACCACATTTTTGTAAACAATCCACTTCTCATCACCAGTTTTCAGTCGCTTCAAAAAAAGGATCATTTTCCTCATGTTTAATGAGCATATCGCAGATGTTTATATGCGCCGTCAAATGAACTTCTTGGAGTTCATGTGGAACCCAAATATTGAGTTTGCTTACGTATCCCAGCTTCTTCAGGTGGTGGTGAACGCTTGAATGATGGATGTCCAATGTTTCTGCAATCTCTCATGTCGTGTAACCTGGGTTTGTCTCAATCAATGCCTTTATCTTGTCATCATCAACCTTGGTGTGCCTCCCTGACCGAGGAGCGTGCTTGAGATCAAAATCACCAGCACGGAATTTCGTGAACTATCATTGGCAATGATGTTCTTGTAGAGCATTGTCACCATAAACTTTATGCAACTTTTCACAAGCTTGGCACGTGTTCTTCTCTTATGGAAGTAAAACAGTAAAATATGGCAAAAATGCAGTTTGATCTTTCATCTTCAACTTGTAAAATTTCCCAAACTCAACCAAATCTCCGAATTTTTTTTTAAATGAAGCTAGAACTGTCAGCTGTCAAATGACATAGCAATAGCATAGATGCGAATGACTCTAGCACTTCCAAAAACAAACTAGTGCCATCTGTTGCAAACATGTGTCATGCCTTTTCCAAAGACCCAATAGATGATGTATTACAGAATTGTACACCTGAAATCTATATAACTTTGCTAACAATTGTCACCCCAATAAACTTTAATTAAAAAAATAAAAATAAAAACAAGATTTCTTACTGAGTATATAAGTTAGTCCATCAGATGGTTAATCATTCATATATTAATGACCAAGAAAGTTATTACATTTTATAATAAATGCAAATAATTTGTCAAAAAAAAGAAAAGAAAATGGAGTATGACTTTATCAACTATTGCCTTGTATTAATCATGTATGCCTAAGAATCTCATAAAAAGGAAATGATTCACAATACTAGAATCAAATCAAGAAATTCATGAAATTAGAACTACCTAACTATACTACACAGTTAATAGGCTTCCAAAGTTAGTCTTCGAGGAACTGGTAAATTATAAATGAATCCAATATTATTCCACTTGGATACAGTTATTGAAAATTTTCATTTAAGAACACGTAATGATCTTTTGCTAAAGGGAAAATGCTTTTGAACATTAAAAATGTAGATTCATATCATATTATATAACAAAAGAATACAAAACTAAAATCAAGAGACTAAGTTCTGCCAATATGGTCTGACATTGCCTCTATCATATTCCTGCACCCCAGTTTTCACAATATATAATTAAAAGATTAGCTATGCCCTAAGTTCCCATTTTACTTTAGCATTTTGTATTTCTAAACAAGTATATGTATAAAAGATGATATACATGTTATTACAAATCTAATGATAATATTATAGCCAATAGAATTTAGCAAGATGTATACTACAAATTATGACAAAGACTCTTTGACCAAACTTTAGTCAGGCTCCTGTAAGTCATCTTCATGACTCAACTTCCAAGAATCCTGATAAATCACTTTGACAGAAATATCACCCTCTGTATGTGATCACTCTGCGTATCTAATCAAACTGCTCATCTCTCACCATACCCAGGTGATATATGAAAATTCTGGCCTGCCTTCAGCAAGAAACTTATTTGTTCTTTTTCACTAGAATCCCCCTTTAGACTTGATGCTTTCTCTTGATTATTTTCCACCCATTGAACTCCATCCTATTTTTGGTTATGAATCACCACTTTTTCTTGTTGTGTTCACTGTTGAGCCCAATCCCTATTCC
>NW_017732297.1:1424-2557 GCF_001890085.2 Hipposideros armiger | reverse complement strand
CGGGAGCCTCTTATCTATCTGTTCAGTTCACCACTCCCCTCTAAAACTTGAGGGTTTTCCCTGGGGTATTAAATCCTCACACTTCTGAGTTGCATCTATATGCAGCCCGAGTAACCCTGGATGATAATACACTGGTGGAAATGTCCCAAGTGAAAAAAAGCAGAGTAGTTGAGGTGATATGTTGTCTGTATATCAATTTAGACAGAGTTGCACCTTTAGTTTGTTCAAATCCATGCACATTGTATGTCTTATTTAAATGAGGTATTATTTATTGAAATCTTTTATTAACTTAATTGGGTTTTTGTAGTTTTTAGTATGTGTTTTGTTAGATTTACATCTAACCATTTCATTTTTATTATTTATTTGCCTATTGAATGGAATGAGGATTTAATAAATTTCACTACTTAAAAAAAAATAAAGCAGTGAGTCTTATCACAGCCAATATCCTTATACAATCTAGTTGTGAAATGAATGTTTATAATGCTTCAAACAGTTAAACCTGAAGTTTGATACCACACCTTCATGTTGTACAGCCCTCAATAAGATTATCTACAGTATTTGCAACCATTTAGAGAACAAACCATTGATTAAAACCACATTGATTTAAGTCTCGATCAAGTAATATAGAGCCCCAAACTAAATGGTTAAATATATGAACTACTTGTACTGACATCTATTAGTTGATTCTCTCATAGCTATTAAGTTGTTTCTTAGGAAATAAATCCTTTAAAGGCAAAATTCACTTCATTTGAGTTTTGACCCAGAAATTCAACAACAATCACAAGTCCACAGTCTTATTGGCAAAACTGATATACAGTGTCTCTAAGTCACCATGCTCAAGGTTAAGAGCAATGCATTCCATTTTTACATTTTACTGGAATTTTACATGTTCAATTCGTGATTTTATATCTCTAGGTTTTCATTCCTCCAAACTGTCTGAAGGCACTGTGTGCCACAGACTTAAGATTCTGTTTCTCCCTCTATTTTCTTCAAACAGAAACATTTCTCAAGTGTTTATATGTTCTAGAAGGGGAATTTTTCGGAGGTGGCCACTTCGGAATAGTCCGACGCCATCAGGCCTCTGAAGCAAGGGGAGGGGGAAGAGAAAAAAGCTGAAACACAAGGTTCATCTG
>NW_017732297.1:0-819 GCF_001890085.2 Hipposideros armiger | reverse complement strand
AGCCACAATTTTTTACCATCTACATTTTAAAAACAGTAGTTATGTTTAGCTACAAATAATAAGATTGCACTTAATTAATCATTAAGTCATTTCCCTTTGGGATCAGAGTAATCTGCCATTTCGTAGAGCTTCCAGGAAGTCTGGTAGCAAGGTTTTGTTTCTTTTTAAGTCCTTGAATAAAGAATTTTGTTTTAAAAAAAAATCTCCATTTTCATTTGTTTTAAATCCACTTGTTAATATTCTGGCAGATATTTTTTTCTTAAGGTTATTTCAATTTCTCTTTTCAAAGGTTTATTAACAAAATCATTTTACACATTCTCTCTTAATTACTTTTTTATATAATCTACTCTTGGTGACCTAGATTGATTAAGAGAAGGAAAGAATGAGCCCATTATAACAAACACCTCATGTGAAATGAAGTGGGCGTTTTCACTAAACTGTATTAATAGCAGGACATTGCGGTCTCTCCCAGGATAAAAAAAGGGTGATTTTATTTATTTATTTATTTATTTATTTATTTATTTATTTATTTATTTTCAATCTTCTTTTTAAAATTTCTCAATTACAGTTGGCATTCAATATTATATTAGTTTCAGGTGTATAGCATAGTGGTTTGACATTTCTATAACTCATGAAGTGATCCCCCAATTAAGTCTAGTACCCACCTAGCACCATACATAGTTATTATAATATTATTGACTAAATTACTTACACTGTACTTTACATCCCCATGACTATTTTCTAATGGCCAAAAAGGATGATATTTAAATTGTCAACACTGAGGTTTCAAACCTACTGAGTAATGCACAGCAATGGAGA
>NW_017732296.1:608328-609475 GCF_001890085.2 Hipposideros armiger | reverse complement strand
CTGCTCAAAAATTTTATGAACTTATTATAAAAGTAACCTTTATTTTATTTTCAAATCCATTTTGTAACAGTCCAGTGGAGATCATTGAGATCCTTCCATACCTAACACCCAGCCTGGGGGAAAGAGCATTGACTCAACAGCCCAGGGTTTCTCTTTTAATAGCTCACTGCCGATACCTGATTCACCATGACCCATGTAAACGTTCTGCCATTCTGTGGGTGCTGAAAAAGTAGGGACAGTCCCTCTTTCCAGGGAACAAAGTTTTATTTATATCCATTAATCCATCATTACTAATTATTTAATTAGATCCTTCATATTCAGACTTACGTTATTGCTTGCTTCGTGTTATTGTTTGCCTCAACTCAAAGACTGAGTTGAGGATTTTATTTTAATTACATTAATAATAAGTTCATTGTAAAAGTTAAGAGATACTAGAACATTTAAACCTCTTTGCCTCAGCCCCTTCCAGTTTTCTCCTGACGTATTAACTCAATGTTAGGAATTTGAGGATATGTTTTTCTACATCTTTCTCAGATAACAGGTACAAACAAATAAATATTGAGTGGTTTTTTTTAATAAGATAATGCTATAGATAGTAACTCCACGATTTTCTTAGAAGGCAAATTTTTATTCTTTATGTGTACATTTTACACAAAGCTAGCATATAAAAATCTATGACTTTAAAAAAGTTTTATATCAGTATAAAATAATCTATTTGGATTCTGCCTTATGTTTATCATCTTAAATTAATATATTAAAGTTTATTGAGAAATAATTGCATATCATAAAACTAATCTGTTTTAATTGTACAGTAATGAATTTTAGTATACTTAATGAGATGTGCAATCATCATCAAAATATGATTTTAAAATATTTCTATCATCCTGAAAAAGAAACCTCATGCCATCATTCCCCACTCTTATCCCCAGCCTTAAGCAACAACGAATGTAGTTTCTGATTACTTGCCCTTTTGTTGGACATACGGACATATAGTGTACCATCTTATGTGGTATATCTTTTACTTATAAATGGGACACTACAAGATGTGTGACTTCTTTCACTGAATAAAATGTTTTTGAAGTTTATCCATATTGTAGTATTTATCAGTACTTCATACCTTTTTACTGACAAATAGTATGCTTTAAAT
>NW_017732296.1:602440-606047 GCF_001890085.2 Hipposideros armiger | reverse complement strand
TTGACAGTTTATGTGGTATATCTTTTTCTATTATCTTATCTTCAACCATTATATACCCTTATGTTTTAGAAGTGTTTTATCTGAACAGCTGAGTGTTACATTTTTATTCAGTCTAACATCTTTATCTTTTAATTGGATCATTTAGTCCATCTTCATTTGGTGTAATTACTAATATATTATTTTAAATCTGCCATCTTATTGAGTGCTTTATTACTTTCCCATCTATTTTATGTTCCTTTCACCCTCTATTTTTTACTTCTTTTGTACTGATTATTTTTATTCTTTGATTTCTCCTCTAGTAGTTTGGAAGCAATAGACTCATTGATTATTCTTTTAGTGATTAGCCTAGAGATTGGAGCAGGCATTTCTGACATTTCAAAGTCTAGTACTAATTTATAACTTTTATTCTCTTTCAGGAAAATGCGAAAACACTGGAACACTTTAATTCTATTATTTTTTATTCTCAGACTCTTCCCTTTTTATTAGTATGTGCTCTTATTTTAATAGATGTGATGTACTGTCAGACCATATTGAGAATACAGATCAGAGAGTTTTAAATAGCCTGTTTCTTGCAATAAGTAAAGAAGTTGATAAGGAAGAGAGATTTACTTTATTGTCTCAAATTCACCCCCTTTACTGAACCACAAAGTCTCTTCATATATCTGGTGATTTGTTGATGTTTCTTGTTAACTCTTCCCTATGGAGGAATGTTTGTTTGTTCAATATTGGTAGTCTAGATAGGTTTTGCTTGAAGTTCTATGGGTTGCTTTGGTAGGTTGTATAAAAACTGGAAGCAATTATTTCTCTCACTGAATCCACATCCCCCTTCCGTATGACTTTGTAACTTCTTCTATCATGATTTGGAATTAACTAACTACTAATATTACTGTAATTCAGAGCAAGTCAATTGACCAGACAGTGGTTTTTATAGCATGTGACCCCTGCTCTAAGATTAGAGAAGCCTCATGCACCTCCATAGCATGAAATCACAAGAAGGTATGGAGATAAAACTGAATCAAGGAACTACTAGCCCATTCCACAGAGGCTACACCTCTGCAGCGATTCGTAAGATCAAATGAGATCAGAGAGATTTAAAGAGTTGGTTTAAACCAGCAGCAAGAGAGATGGCTAGTGCTGAGTACTTTTTGGATAATAGGTGGTCTTAGAGTACCCCAAGAGAAAAAGGGGAAAACTTGGGATAACTTACTGTTGATAAAGACATCAAACACTATTTTGTATAATCATTATCATCTCAGGTTTTCTAATAGGAAATAATACATCTATTTGACTTGATCTATCATGCTAATAATAGCAAGATTAAGGGAATGCAAGCACATGAGACTTCCAAACAAAAGAACAAAAAAATAGGGGAAACTTTCATATTTTCATTCTTTGTACTGCAAGCATCTTAACCCTAAGTTATCCCTACAATGCAATCCAGCAGAAAAGTCTGACAGATTTGAAGCCACTTATTCAACAAGTTTTATTGAATACCTAACATTTGTGAGTAATTTTAAGAGATATAAAATAATCATAATAAGTCAGATATAAGGGCTTTCTTCAGGGAAAATGTAGACTAGTTGGGAGTGAGACAAGTATTTTAGTAATGGTAATACATCCTCAAAAAAACGATGGGTACCACCTGAAAGTGTGAATTCCCCGGAAATGTAGTTGACAGAACACTAAGTGAAAAGTGAAAAACTAGCTGTGTGATCCAAGGAAGTCACTAAGTCTTGGTCTCCATTTCCTCACCTGTGAAATCCAGGTGTTAAAGTTGTTAATCTCTAAATTTCCTCCCAGTTCTAATGTTCTGTAAAGCTTGGAACAAAACACAGTAATATTTTCAAACATTAAAGAGAGTTGCAGTTAGAATTTCATTTTACAGCTTAGTTGCTCATATCCTTGATTTATTTAACATCAAGTCATTGTTTGGGACTGCAGTAGCTAATTATAACACTAAAACTATGGGGAAATATGATTTGCCTTACAGCAATATATTTTGATAGGAGCTCTAGTAAAGCCTTGTGGTAAATAAAGCAGAAACTTTGTGCATTAGTAATGTGTCCGGTAGAAATTTGGAAAATATGCTAGGGGGAACTGAATTGTTAGATATATCTATAAAATAATGAAGCTGTGCCTATAAGTAGTAGAAAAATTAAGGATTTTTAAAAAAAGTAATACCTTACGTGTAAAAATGAGAGATTACAAAAAGGAGAGAAACAAATAAAACTATGTTGAAATTTGATTATGCTAAAAAAGGAAGCTTTCAGAGCTTGTTAATCATCTTTAGTTTTGCCTGAATAAAAATACAATTAAAAAGTAGTAAGACTTTGAAATTACACTGAGAAAGAACTGAGGCTCACTTGCATGCATAATGATTTCATAGTCTACCCTGACTAAACTAGTCTATAAAATCATAAAAATATATTCAAAATGAGAAATGTAAGCAGAAGTAGTCTCAGAGACACAAAGGAAAAACTGAGGGTTGCTAGTTGGGAGGGGGTGGGGATGAAGGAGAAGGGGAAGGGACGAGACAATACAAACTGGTAACTACAATATAGCCTCAGGGATAGAAAAGACAGTCTGGGGAATATAGTCAATAATGTTGTAAATATTTTTAGGGGGCCAGATGGACTCATGTCTTGTTAGGGAGACCACTTCATAGTTGGTGTAGAGCCCTGACCACCGCNTTCTGCCTTATCTCTTTTATTGTTAATCAAAGGACTAACTTTTAGTTTTGTTGGTTTTAATAGTTTGCTTGTGTTCTATAATTAATATCTGCTCTTTCTTTTACTTCACTCTATTTTTTTTAGCAAAAGTTTCAATTCCACGTAAAAAACATCTGAAAATAAGGGCCTGTGACATTTAAGAATAAACAATACATTTTTTAAAAAGCAATTATCCTGGAAACTCTAGGGAGAGGCTCCGGGGCTGAGGTGAAAGAGTAACATTGAGATGCAAGGGGAAAGGAGGGACAAGAATAACTTTAGAGAACTCTGGAACCCTGGGGTCACAGGATGGTTGCTTGCTGTGCACTTTCCCCTTCCTGTGCTTCCCCCAGATCAGGCCAGCTTGGAATGAGTTCATTTTTTGCAGTACATCTCCACTTGGAGAGGCTGGGAGGAGGGCAGGCCTCTTTCCAGCGATTTGAAACTTTGTTTGGATTTCTACAGTGACCTTTGGGATGTGGGCCATTAGGGAATAGTTTTGAAATCCTGAAGGTGAGGAATGACGACTTGTCCAGTGTCACATTGGACATACTGGGAACTAAGGACTTTTATTTACCTTTGGGGCAGGACCCAACCCAAATCTGTTTTTGGAAAGAAGGTTCCTTTTCCTCATCATTCACTCACAGTTAGACATCCTGGTACAGCTGGGGCAGAATGGGGGACATGGATAGAGTTTGGGGTAGCCTCGGCATATTTTATCTACTTCCACAAGAGTAGATTCTTGTCCTTCTACCAAAGGTTAAACAACAAAGAGCTTGCTTAAGGAAACGTTCTTTAAAAGACAGATCTTTTAACCCTAGAATGAGTCAAAAGAGTGTCTGCTTCCCTGGAGAGAGGAAAAGTTAGGGATCTGACCTGTCTTTGTGTTAGCAGTTACC
>NW_017732296.1:591517-599025 GCF_001890085.2 Hipposideros armiger | reverse complement strand
TTTTTTTAAAAATAAAAATATATTCAATCATTATTTTCAGTACACATAATTTTAAATTTTGAAAAAGTATTTGGATGGTATTTCTGATACCTCTAAAGGTATAATTTAAATCTACATTGAAATTCAAGTGCAAAACTTATGGTTTAGCTAAAGTAGTGGGCATCACCAAGATTTTCTCTAGAGACCTTCTCTAGGAATATAAAATATTACTAAATTCACATGTACATTAAATAAAATGTGATAAATTTTACATATTCTCTAACTCCCTCCTGTATCCTGACCTTCTTTCAATAGACTGGAAAATCTGTTATTAAAGAACCTCAAGTTAAAGTGTTATCATTTTATATTAAAATGTTGGTTATTGATTTTTTTCTTTCTTCATTCACTGTCACTGACCCATACCCTGTAAGAGAACAAAAGATTTCTAACATCAGACAGAGAATAAGGGTAATAGAAAAATCTCTGTTTGGAAATTCTGTGCTGAAAAAAAAATGGGTTGATCAACATGCAATTGGTTAGAGAATAAATCCCTAGATTGGATAACCTAGTATTTCATTCAGACACAAGTAATATATTACACAGAAGAGCCGGACTCATTTTTTAAAAAATCAGATATATAGTTTTCCTATCCTAAAGCATATTTGTGTCTGCTGGCAGACAGTACAGGTAATTGCCTCCAGGTGTTTGCCTGCAGGAAGTCATTGAAATTCAGTGCTAGTAATGGCAGTTTCCTCAGCAGCAAAAACTAACCCGCAGGAACCTCATAGGCATAGGTATATTTTAGAATAGTGATGCCAGCCAGCTGTAAGGCCATAGACCCAGAAGGCTCAGCTTAACAAGAAACAGATTAACGAAAACAAGAATCGGGACATATTTTGAAACTATTAACAAAATGTAAGGTTTAAAAAACTTTGTCCTTGTTTTTAAAAAATGTTTTAAAAGTTGTTTATATTTTTTGAATTTTGTCTTGTTTATGGTAAGTGCCTAGCAGATATCCCCCACCACCATCAGAGAAAATATGAATTACAACAATAGAGATGTCTTTATGTTCTGTTTTTATGAATTCTCATGTTAAAAAATAATTCATGATAAAAAGTAGTCTGGATCTTTTTTCCACTCTGAATAGATGCTGTAGGACATTTTATTAAAGATGGCAGAATAACCATTAATTAACATTTAGCTCATTTCTGCCATTCAAATAACAATAATGTATGTTTTTTCCTTGAAAGGCATAAACCTACAAAGACAAAATAAACAAGAATGGAGACAACAGCAACAAAAATTTCGAAGCTCAGAGCAGATATGAGAAAACTAAATTTTAAACCAGCTGTCGGAAAAGGTGAGAAGTTGCCTGATATTTTGGGAAATTTTTCAAATAAAAATCCAGGGATGGGTATCATCAGGTACCTCTGGAAGTTCTGTAGCAAGTAGGACTGTTTAGAAGGAGCTGGGATTCCAGATTCCCTCCCCTATTCCATGCCGCAGGTCAGCTATACATCCCAGCAGATGACTGGAGAGAACTGTTTCCTGGAGACAGACACACAGAGGGTGCAATGCTAAAAGCAGGGCGACTGAGCTTAAATACTGAGTGTTAGGACTTCCAGTATTACTTGCCCTTTTCTCTTTTGGAACACTAGTGTACACACACACACACACACACACACACACACACACACACACACACACAAATGATTGGGAACCTTCTGTAGGGAATTTGACCAGTTTAAGTGAGAGTAAAGATCTGAAAATATTGACATTGAGGGCTCCACATGAAAAAGCAAAGCCAGGTCACTATACAGTGAAGTCCCTGGTTAATAAAACCTAACCACACACTCATTTCATCAGCTTTTAGTGTGAATTCCTAGTGAGAGTAGCCAGACAAAGACCACCAGGATCTAACTCTAATATAAGAGAGACTGAAACAAATAATCAGGGAAATAGCGATGGGAGAAAACAAAGACTGTGGGGGAGAATAATACTTAAAAACTATTATTTATACACTCAGTGATATGCTAATGCATATATAAGACAAGAAAATGATGTTATTTAACATAAGACTATCTGGGGAGAAGAAACCTTAAAAATTAAAAATAGAATTATGGAAATAAAAAATTCAACAGAAGAGTAGAAAGATAAATTAGAGGAAATCTTTTAAAAGTGGAACAAAACTGGAAAATACAGGATAAAAGACAAGAAAAATAGAGGGCATGTCCGGGTGGTCCAACGTCTGTATGTTAGGAGTTCCACAAAGAGAGAACTGAGGTAATAGAGAAGAGAAAATAACCAATGAAATAACTCAATACTTCCCAAACACAGAACATGAGTTTTTAGGTAAAAAAAACCCTCAGCACCAGAGATATTAATGAACTTACACTAAGATGCATTATTGTGAAATTTCAAAACTCTGGAGATAAAGAGAATGGAAAGAAGAGATTTCAAAAGAAGAATTAAGATTCAGACTGGCATGAAATGTCTCAATAGTAATGCTGGAAGCTAGATGATGAATTAATGCCTACAAAATTCTGAGGAAAAGTGTTTTCATCCTACAATTTTTATCCAGGCAAAATATAAATTAATTTAAATGTAGAATAAAGACATTCTCAGATGGTCAAGTCTCAAGCATTTTTGTTTACCATGAAGCCTTTCTTAGGTCACTCCTAAAAGATGGGCACCACCCAAATAAGGAAATAAACTAAGGGGAAGGCATGGGACCCAGGAAATGGTGTCCCACTTGAGAAACAGGAGAAGGTGATTTCCAAGGTGATGGTAAAGGGTATCCATGGAAATAGTGATATGACAGGCCTAGAGGGTGAGTCTTTAGAATATAAGTCAAGAAGCTCTAGGAAAGAGCTCTTCAATAAGACCAACTTAGTACTATATTGAGTGAGTTTGAATGGGTTAAAATGGTTTACCCATCTTAGATTTAATTAATAAGTACATAGAAAACCAAGTAAATATACAAATTAGGCAATTATTTTCACCAGGGAAATGAATATAAAAAAATTATAGTATATTATACAGTTTAGCTGTGAATCATGCTTATATCACACACGGTCATGGTGATAATGTACCTATAAATACTGTTGATCCAAGCAAAACTATAGTCTATGTGGGCCAAATAATGGGTGGGCATTGTAATTATTTGTGCAGCAGGGTACAGGGAGTGGTGATGAAAGAGAGGTAAAGCCTCATGCTACAGAGTGAAAATTCAGTAGATAATATCTAAATTTGAAAGTCAAAGATTAGCAGCATGCTTATGTTATTTATAGTTACAAATGTAAATATAAAAGAATTGGCTAAAAGAATTGAAAATATTTGTGTCTAAGGAGTGGGAAAAGATGATAATGGAGATGACAGAAAGCCGCTTTTTTTCATAACATGCATTATACGTATCTAACTCTTTAAACTTCAAAGAAAAATTGTATGTTAGTTTTTTGAAAGAGAACAAAGTTCAGGTTAAAAAAATATCCTCCTAAAACCTTTGAGCAAATCATTTTAGGAGATATGGCTAAGGGGGATCCCTTATCTGACAAAGGTCATACATCTCCCCCTACTTCTTACTTCATTCCTGTAGTCCTGCTGTGAGTGAACATTTGTTAAATGACTATGTTGTGCAAGATACCATGGGATAGTAATAGGAAGAAATACAACATGATTTTCTTGTTCATGTTGCTTGCAAACAAATAGGAAAGATATGTGAAACACATTTTTACATTTTTATGTAAATAAATGAAAAAAGAGCTAATGTGATAGAGAAGGAACTACACATGACACTATAAAAGAAACAGAATTGGGACATTGGATGTGGCAATTTGAATTGAGCATTGGAGAAAAAGGTAGACCAGATAGTACTAACATGAGCAAAATCGTAAACAAATGAAATGTTTCAGCAAGTTTGGCTAGTGGGAGAACAAGGAATAGCAATGTTAACTCCAAGAGAGCAGGGATCTTGTGTACCTCATTTATCACTGTATTTTCAGCACATAGAACATTGCCTGGCACATAATGGATGCTCAATAAACATTTCCCCATGGATGGCTTGATAAGATTGAAAAGATAAGTCAGGAGTTGGTTAACAGAGGGCTTTGATGCCATGTTAAGAAGTGTAGCATTTAGATTCCTTAGCTGAAGGAGGGCCTCGAGGGAGACCTGCAAGTGCCAAAGTGGGACGGACAGAACCTGCCTCCTGGTCCACAAACTACAGAGCCTCGCCCTCTCTCTGGACTCACTGTGATTCAGCCCCTGCCCCAATGGAGAAGCCAAGCAAGAAAATCGTTACAGGATTAAATCTTCCACATTGTTTGGCTTTGAAACATAAGCCAAGTTATCCTGCAGAAGCCCCTCCAGGATCAGTTAACTCCATGGCTAGTCAGGTCTGCGTGGAGGGGACACCTCAACATGGAAAAACTCTGCAGTGAAAATGAAGCAATACCTGAGAGCCAAGTAAAGATGGAAAACCGAGAGCAGCCACAGGATGCGGGAGAGCCAGAAATAGCTCATACTCTGGAAGACAAGGAGAAGTTAGAAAATGAGGAATAGCTAGAAAACAAGGGAAAGACGAAAGATGAGGAAACGCTTAATGATAAAGAAAAGCCAGAGGAGGGAAAGCCAAAAGAAAAGAGAGAGCCAGAGAGTGAGGGGAAGCTGGAGAATGGGGGAAAACCAAAAGAAGAAGGAAAACCAGAGAATGAAGGAAAGCCAGTGAATGAGGGAGAGTCAAAAGAAGAAGGAAAAGCAGCCAGCGAACCAAGGGCTGCAGGAAAGCGCCCAGCAGGGGATGATGTACCCGGGAAAGCCAAAAGGAAAACCAACAAGGGGCTGGCTCAGTGCCTCAAGGAATACAAGGAGGCCATCCATGATATGCATTTGAACAATGAGGAGATAAGAGAATTGGATGAGATGGCTAGGGTAGAGGATGAGATGAAGAAAACCAGACAGAAATTGGGGAGTTTTATGTGGATGCAAAAAGTTTACAGGACCCCTTCCACCCAAGGGTCCCAAGGGAACTCAGGGGTGGCTGCAGGGCCCCACAAAGGGGCTTTGAAGACATTCCTTTTGTGATGTGTCCCCTCAGGCATTTGCCAGGCTCTGGGCTGTAACCTTATGCTAATACTTTGTTTTAGGTGTCATTCTTATTATGTAGCTGCAGCCCTCCCTCCAGATTTCAGTAGCAGATTTTCATCCCTTGCATGGAAAAAATGTCTGTGGTTCATTGTAAAATTAAAATAAAAGTTTGCAGAACCCTAAGAAAATAATAAAAAAATAAAAAATAAAGAAATGTAGCATTTAGGCTATAAGTAACAAGAAAATATTTGAGGAGAGGTTGTCATGGTTTGAATTTTGATAGCTGAATTCAGGATAAATTGGAAACAGGAGAGATGGTAGTTTCATTAGGAGGAAATGAAAAATAAAGGCCTGACTTATATCCATTAACCACAGAAGTAGAAAGGAAGAAGCATAGGACTGTTATTGCAGAAACTAGCCATGATTTCATGGAAATGAACTAAGTTTGGGGTCAGAAAATATAAGTTTAAATCCTGTCTGTCATTTAATTTGTGTGAAAATCTCAAGTCATAGAAACTCTTATGAACATCAGTTTCTTATTAGTAAAATCAGAAATTAAAAAAAATCCTTCACCTGTTGTCTACAGGGTATCAGGTAAGTTTCAAAGATATGTAAATACATTAAGGCAGTGTAAATTGAAATGGAGACAAAAGAAAAACGTAAGAGTAGGGATATAAAACATAGCTAGGAATCCATTGTGAAGCTAAAAATCCATTGTGAAACACAAAATTATGTGAAAGCCTCTTGTAAATGACAAAGAGCTATACAAATAATAGGTGTAGTTAACCTACACAATTTCTGACTATTTAGCAGAAGCCTGAAAGATACCGCCACTGGATAAGGCGGAAAAGCATTGCGCGGATGCAGAGGCAATGAGTGTAGAGTAAGGTTTTAAGAAGTTTGCAGTTCAAGAGAAAACTAAAAACAGGATAGTCACAGGATTGACAAACTGAGTCTAAGAAAAGCTTTTTCTTTTTCTTTTTTTGAATCTTGGAGGCATTTGAGCTGATTTGTAAGAGGAGAAAGAGGAAAGAGTAGGAGATATAGAATAAAGAGATGGGACTCTCATGGGCTCTGTCCTGGAAGAGATCAAGTGAAGCAGTCAGTAGGAAAGCAAATGGGCCTTAAGTGGAAAATGGATTCCACTTTCTCAGGAGGAGGAGGAAAGTAGAAGAGCAGAGGAAGGTGGACTAACTACGAAATTGTGGAGTATCAGGGGTTCATGGACTCCTCATTTTAAGAGACTTAACTCTCTCCACAAGCTAGACAAGGACGTGGGCTATAAAAGTAAGATAAGTGAGTGGGTGAGGGGAGGTGGTAAGCTGCCTCTGAGAGGAACAGACAACTTTTCCAGTCAATAGAGGGCAGAGACAGAGACCCAAATGTGAGCAGGACCATCAATTGTAAATATAATCAGGCTGTTGAGACCGAAGAAACATATTTATATGTTGTAGTTATAATTTATGTAACACACAAATATTATGCTTTTTGAACAGTTGGTTTTTTAAAACGTATTATCTCATTAGTCTTCATATGCTATCACTGTATTGCAAAATAAGGAAATTGAAGCTGAAAAGGAAATAACTTGCCCAAGATGATAAGTCAAGTAGGTTCTTGTTTCACATCATAAAAATATTAATCCTATTTGGTCATTAGTGGGAAGAAATCACTCTATTTATATTATGAGATAGGTATTCTTTCTTGGATAGTTCCTTGGTCAGCAAGAAAGTCAAAAGCTTGACAGGGCTGACATAAAATCAAGATTGCCCAAATATTATATTATCTGGGTTAGTATTATACAATGTATGTGTTTGCAATAAATGACTAAAAACATCTAAAAATTGGATAGAAACAATTTTTTGAAAGAGACCATACTAACACCAATTAGGTATTAAATATAGTTAGATATACTTAGAATTTCATGTTTCTTAGATTTCATGCACTAAAATCTTGTCATCTTTTCTCCAGTGCTTTCATGGTTAATCATATCTTGAGGACAGGAGATGTTGACAACAGGGGTGTTTAATGTTAACTCACTCATAATTAAAACATCATAGTTTAAATTGGAGCAAATGGACATCGTTTATAGTAAAATGCTGAAGTTTAGAAAGATTTGCAAATAAAATAAGGAATTTTCTCTTGGAGAACAAGAGGCCTTTCAGGATCTCAGAGGAGAGTAAAAAGTGAAAAACTGGATTAAATATCAAGAGAGAAAAGTAGGGCCGGCCGAGTGGCGTGATAGTTAAGAACTGGCTTGGGACGCCAGAGGGCCCCAGTTCAGATCCCACATATGAGGGTCAGTGACACTGCCCTCCACAACTAAGATGCTGAACAACAGCTCAACCTGGAGCTGGGCTGCCATGAGTCGCCGGCGACTGCGTAGGCTGCAGCCCCTGTGGCAGTGGGTTGCCATGGGCTGCCGTGTGTAGCCAGCAGCCAGCGTG